>NC_053497.1:140313301-140595801 GCF_905171775.1 Rana temporaria
AGCTTTAGGCCTTTAGCGCAAGCCCCAGATGGGATAAGTCTCAAGTAAGAAAGACTTCACAGCAGCATCTTGACCAGGCTGAAGCCCAGGAGGGAGGACAAAGGCTCTTCTGTAAGTTTGTAGTAAATATGTAACATCTTTCCTAAACCCACATCACTGGAGCAAACCTCTCAGTGATTGGCTAAGGCAGAAAACAATTATATTCTATGCATTGTTACCTCTCGCACTAACTACTGGAGACAACTCAACTACAACAGACAGAAATAATCAATGTCCTGAACTAGAGATCTACTGAGCCCATAAAATATAAACAAAGATCAAGCAGGCTACAACTTAGCTGTACAATACTCTAAATTTAATCGAGGGCACTCCGGCCTAAAGGGACACAAAATAGTATCCTTACTTTTTAAAAATCAAAACAGAGAAATCTTCATAAAAAAACACCCTTGAGTTCATAGTTCAGTTCCTTATTCTGTCATATTTTTCAGTTGAGCTTGAAAGCTAATGCCGCGTACACACCATAGTTTTTCCTGTTGTTCAAAAACCCGTTGTTTTTCACAACGTGATTTTTCTCTAGGCTGACTTGCATACACACGTTTATGCAAAAAAACGTCCGACCAAAGTGCGGTGACGTACAACGCGTACGACGGGGACTATAAAGGGGAAGTTACTTTCAAATGGCGCCACCCTTTGGGCTGCATACTTGATTCTGAGCAATGCACGTTTTCTTTTTTTTCCTCGGAAAGGCATACACACAACCGTTATTCGCGACAAGAAAAAGACTGACGTGAAACACGACGAGAAAAAAGAGAGCTGGTTTCAATTTTTTTTGCGGGCAATTTTTTCGTTGAGAAAACTGCTAGGGTGCATACACAGGGCCGGTTTTCTCGACCAATATAAAAAATTGCAGTTTTCTCGTCGTGAAAAAACGTTTGTGTGTACGAGGCATAAAAGGGAACTTGTATGGGGCAGTTGTGGTTGGTCATCACGTCCTCCATGTTCCCCATTAACCTCTTCCTCGCTGTTAGAGGCCGTTCCACCTATAACAGGTGATTGTTGCTCTTCCATTACTCTTGACAACTACTTGTGTCTTCATGTTACTTCATTCCACACAAATACCTTCATACCCCAGTGTGTTAAGAACCACTTGTTAGGTTACATGTGTCGGTTATTGCAATATGCTCCTTCCCTCCCTGCTTACAGCCGGGAGGGAAGGAGCAGGACCAGATCACCTATACGGAAACAAAGGCAGGCACCTAATGCCGGATGGGAGTTTGGTGGCCTTCAAATATAAACCACGTATTCCTACTTTCTGTGATATAAAGTGGGTATAGAAAAGAATCAACCCACTTTAAAATAACCACATTTTGTTGCCTTGTGGCCTGAAATGAAGACAAGATATAGTTTTTGCTTTATCAGCTGTATTTATTCAGTGCAACTTATAACATCCACGCAAAAGATATAACACCAGCAGAAACAAATAATAATTCAAAAACAGAATCCCTGAATTGTAAAAAAGCATCACCCCCCAATGTGTCAGTATTTTGTTGAACCACCTTTTGCTTTAATTTAGTCTGTTGGAATTTGTCTCTACTAACTTTGCACATCTATAGCTGGATTCAGGTAGGGCGGCGTATTTTTGAGCCGGAGTAGCGTATCGTATTTACGCCACGCCGCCGTAAGTCAGAGGCAAGTGCTGTAATCTCAAAGCACTTGCCTCCTAAGTTACGGTGGCGTAGCGTAAATGGGCCGGCGTAAGCGCGCCTAATTCAAATTGTGAAGAGGTGGGCGTGTTTTATGTAAATAAACCATGACCCGACGTGATTGGCGTTTTTAACGAATGGCGCATGCGCCGTCCGTGGACATATCCCAGTGTGCATTGCTCCAAAGTACACCGTAAGGACTTATTGGTTTCGACGTGAACGTAAATTATGTCCAGCCCCATTCACGGACGACTTACGTAAACGACGTAAAAATTTGACGCGGGAACGACTTCCATACTTAACATTGGCTAGGCCAGCTTTTTGTTCGACTAACTTTACGCCTGAAAACGCCTTACGTAAACGGCGTATCTTTACTGCGACGGGCAAGCGTACGTTCGTGAATAGGCGTATCTCGCTGATTTACGCTTTCTAGGCGTAAATCAGCATTCACGCCCCTAGCGGCCGGCGGAACTAGACAGCTAAGATACGACGGCGCAGGCCGTCGTATCTTCGCTACATTTAAGTGTATCTCAATTTGAGAATACACTTAAATGTACGACGGCTTAGATTCAGAGTTACGACAGCGTATCTACTGATACGCCGGCTTAACTCTTTCTGAATCTAGCTACTAGACTAGAATTTGCCCCCTCTTCTTTGCGTAACTGCTTGAGTTAAGTTAAATTTGATGGTGACCGTTTGGGGACTGCAGTCTTTAAGTCATTCCACAGATTGGGATTTATGGGGTTTAAGTCTGGGCTCTCAGTAGGCCCTGCAAGGACATTCACCTTTTCTTCTTCAACCTAAGTGTGGTCATGCTTGCTGTGTGCTTTAGGCCATTGTCATGTTGGCAGGTAAACTTATTTCCATTGACAACTTTCTGGCAGAGGGCAGCAGATCTTCCTCAAGAATCGAATAGTATTTTGCCCCATCCATTTTTCCTTCTATCCTGACAAGTGCTCAAGTCCCTGCTGCAGAGAAAAAAAAACATAACAGGATATTGCCACCTCCATGCTTTACTGTAGAAATGGTGTTATTTGAATGGAGAGCTGTATTGGATTTCCGCCAGACATATCGTTTGGTGTTGAGGCCATATAATACAATTTTAGTCTCATCTGACCATAACACCTTTTTCCATGTGGCCTCAGAATCTTCAAAATGTATTTGTGTCTTGACTGCATGTAGGCTTTCTTGAGGAGCGTCTTTTTTCTTGCAACCCTCCTTTGCAAGCCACATTTGTGGAGAATCTGTGATATTGTTGTCACATGCACACAATGGTCACTCTTTGTCATAAATCCCTGCAACTGCTTCGGAGTTACTGTAGGCCTCTTGGTAGCCTCTCTGACCAATTTCCTCCTGGCTCTTACATCCAGTTTGGAGCGACGTTCTGATCCAGGGAGGGTCTCTGTTGTACCAAATACCTTCAACTTCTTAATAATAGACTTCACTGTGCTTCTAGGCATCGATAAGGTCTTTGAGTTTTTTGTATCCATCTCCTGACATGTGCCTGTCCACAACTTTATCCCGGAGATCTTTTGACGGTGCTTCAGTTGCACTACCAGGGACTAAAATGCTCCAGGAAAGCTCTTTTCATGCAGAGCTCATCAAAATTACCACAGATGATCACAGTTTAAAGTCAAATGGCTTTGTGTGCCATTGAGAAAGTGATTAGCTACACCTGATTGAGTTTAGGAGGGGGTGATCCTTTTTCCAACTCTGTGATTCTGTTTTCAATTAAAAAAAATAAAAATCACATATGTTGGTGTTACATCTTTCACTTGGATGTTATAAGTATAGGAAATACAGCTGGATAAAACAAAAATTGCCATTTCAGGCTGCAAAGCAACAAAATGTGATTACTTTAATGGGGGGGGGGGGGGTTCTTTTCTATACCCACTGTAATATAGAGATGGGTTTTGTCCTGAATTTGCATACTATTTGAGTGTAGCGCCCCCTTACTTTCAGCATGGGCACTACGCTAAAGTTAGTGGGGAATGGGAGAGTTATTTACTCCCATTCAAAATGTGTTAAATTATGGGCTGCTGTCATTCCATAACTGTCCTGTAGGTCAGTCTGCGCTCCAGGGGTGTTGTTTCCACCCCTGGGTGACAGGTGGCGCTAGAGGGGTTCTGGCAGAGCCACTTTTCCCCAGCAGCCAATTGGAGGAGTTTTCCCTCGCGGGGCATGCTGGGGAGGGGTATATCTGTGGCAGACGCCATCTTTATTGGTTCTTCCCGCCGGTTCCAGGTGCGGCATCCACCTTTTAGGGTGCGCGCATCCAACAGACCCCGACGATTGCCTTCCAGGCCGGGGTCGTATGCTACGTGGAGCTCCAAATTGCTGAGAGGGGCCCCGGTGACTTACTGGGTCCCCCACTTTACTAAGAAAAGATCCCAGGCTGGGTGCCGCTCAATTGGGGGGTCGGCTTGAGGGGAATCCGGAGGCAGATTGTCCAACAGAGCTTGAACGAACCATCGGGGATCTGGTGACTGGAATGCTGACAGGTACTCTTTGCTGTCATCCGGTGACCTACAGTATGTTCAATTTACTGGGAGGATTCGCTCAATTCGTCCATTTAGCTCATTCAAATACTAGGTCTGTGGCAGAGGCCCTTGAGCCAGGCTGGTGGCAGAGGCTTGTTCCTCCCAGCAATCTAAATTGACACTTCGGCTGCCAGGCTTGTGGCAGAAGTCTGTCCGGGGGCACTTCACCCACTCCGGCTAGAGTGGCGACGAACTGTGACTACTATTATTGCGCTGCTGAGAGCAGGATTGCTCTTTCTATATCCAGGCTTGATACCGCAAGTTCTCTATTGCTTCATCAACCTTTCCTTCCTACTGCATGTTGATGTTGGCTATGTTGGGCCTGAAATAAAGCATTTGAATACCTTTCTTCATGTACTGGACATTCGCTCACTACTTTATTCATCAGCTGCACCCCTAGACAACTTTGAGGTAACTTAATATGCCGATCCAAACAACAAACCAGCGGCTCCTGCGGGGGTAGCGCTACATGAGAATAAACATACAGATCAAGCAGAGTGATCTGCACTGGCTCACCAGGAGAGTTAAAAGCATTTTTAGGTAAAACTCCTCAACCTGCCTGCCAGCATTTTTATTTATTTTTTACTGTATGCTACCTTTCCATATGGCTTGTATGTTTTATATTTACTACTATTTTTTGTCTTGTTGGTAGATAAAAAACAAAGGCTGCTGCTGTGCCGTTACCTAGTGGTGGATGAATAAAAAGACTAAAACTGACGATTCCCAAGAGCATGCACATGAGCTTCTGGACCATATTCAAACACCCACACAACATCTTCAGTTCACTTTGTGATTCTTCTTCATATGCATACACTTCTTAGATAATTTTTCTTTACTTATTTTTTTTATCACGTTTGGGTATTTAGAAACCTCTTCTGATGAACTATGTATGTGAATGAATTGGCACATAAACAGAAAGCGTGCGACACATTTCATACAGAGCTGTAGGCACACTCGAATTTTCCAGCATCAGCACTTATGTGTATTTATCTGCGGTATATATTAGAGGTCTATAGTGCAGCATAAAATTATGTAATTTAGACATGTTTATTGTATCATAAAATCATGTAACATGGGCAGATTTATTACAGCCGTGTATGAATTATATTATGATTTAGGTCCAGAATAAACTCTGCGGGGGGAAGACATTCTTTTTTTCACAGGGGTTTAATACAGTAAACCTGTCACAAACCTGGGCAATTCAAAGCTTATCATAAAAAAAAAAAAAAATCAGCAGAGATTCCCTTCAATTAACCCGTATGTTTAAATCCTCATTAGAGTTATGGGCAGCTAAAGTTACAACCTGATCTTCACTCCTATAAAAAGATGAGCCTAGCTCCATAATTCTCTCAGTTGATCAGCGAGGTCACCTACCGCATTAAGTAACAATAGGAGAAGGGTGGGCTTTTAAGGCGGGTTCACACTAGCTTTGGTCTCGGAAGATCGATCCAAACACTAGCATGCTGCAACCACATGCATTGCATGCGCCTGTGGGGCACTCGCAATGTGTCCCCATTCACTTTAATAGGTTGCATTTGGCAGGCACTATGCCCAATGAAAGCAACGGGGGGGTATAATTCCTATTGTGCTAAAGGGGGAGACGTGGGGTTATACGTCCTTAAAAGAAAAGTTGAGATTTTTAAAGTTGAGGAGACCCAGTAAAGGTCATACTGGCTTTCTTTACATCTCCTGTCCAATAATCCCTGGAGTTGGTGACAGTGTAGTCAGATGAGGAGTGGCACAGTGGTCTCCAGTAAGTCCTGCAGTAGGTAATGACACAAGGGTGGTGAGATGACAGTCTGGATACTGCTGGGATGCAGTTGATGCTCAGAATAGAATTTGGGTGGAATGCTGGCTCACAAATGCAGCACAAAAACTGGCACAACTGGGTAGCAGAGGTACCAAATCAGAAGGCAGGAGCAAAGTCTAATGGAGTTGATATCGGATGAGCAGCAGAAGCACCAAAACAGCAGGCAGAGGATGAAGTCAGGACACAAGCCAAGAATAGCAACAGGAGATCAGGCTAAAGAATTTTGAGGCAAGCCAGGTCAAAAAACACGACAGCGGGATGTGAGTCTGGTAATGGGTCGTAGGAGCTTCCATAACTGTTTGACAGCAAATGACCTTTCAATTTTGAAAGGATGTAGTAGCAACTGGAAATAAAGGATAGGACACAGAGGGATGATCTTTGCTTCATTAATAGTAGCCAAATTAAAAGTCTTCATCGGGACACTGTCCTGGTAGAAGAGGACGTTTTAACACAACTTGCCCTGACTCTTATCCTTGATCACTTCTCACAGTTTATTAAGTTTGCATAATAAATCCCTCTATGGTCTGTCTATGAAGGATAAAGACCATGATAAAAACTTCCTTCGAATCCCAAAACTCAGAGACCATCATCTTGTTGACACTGGCTTGGACAATATAAACTAATTTGGAGGTTCAGGATGTTTCCACTGCTTTGTTCTTTGAATTCTGGGTCAAAATGGTAAATCCAGATGTCACCCATGGTCACAAAATGTGTACAAAAATCATCAGGATTGTTTTCAATTTGGTTGTGTGATGAATTGTTGCCTTGCTTTCTCTTCTGGTAATCTGTCAACATTTGGGAACCCATTTTGTTTTTATAACTTCTTCAACTATCACACGTTACGTCATACTTTCACACTTAAGAACTCTGAAAAAATAAACCGCAGATGTTAGACACTTAAGATTTGGCAGAGACACATTAAAAACAAGACCCTGTAGCATACGGACAACGTTAAATCCCCCTTATCTTTAGCTTTTGTTAAAGTTGCACTGTAGCATGGCTGAGCAGCAGCTCTTGTAATATTGTGTAAGTATGCATAGCATCTTTAATTGACGGCTGATCCTTCAAGAACCTATTCCGGGACACCCTATCTCCAGGAGCCTTGGTATCTACCAGGATCTAGGAGTGGGCAGCCTATACTTGGTAATACATTCAGAGACACTGCATGCAGACACCTTTACCTCAACCTTTATATATTAAATGCCTTCTACAAGGACACATTGCTTATTCTTTGTCCCCTTGCTGGTTGACACTGCACAGCAAAATCTTTGAGTCCCTTCATAGCTAGCTGAAGAATCTGGACACCCTTCTAGGAAATTTTCTTTCCTTTTGTTAACTCAAGAATATCCAGTAAAATACCTATTTGCCATTTCTACTGTTTCTCTGGTGTCTTTTGCAAGTGTATTATCTCTTTGGATAACATCAGAACCCAGAGTGTCAGAGGTGTCAGGAGGCTTGCAAGGTCAGCAGTAATCTTTCAAAGGCCCCTATGGGGGTGTCACGTCATTTATTCTGGTTTTGTCTGGGTAAATGTTGTTTGTTAAATTCTTGGAGTCACATGTATGATGGAGAATGGATATCATTATCCGTTTTCCAATGGAAACTTTAGTGTTTGTTCTTTACCCACATGTTATACAGTGGTGGCCGCCCCAGCCCCACACAATCCATGTGTGGGGCGGCAGGTCCATCAACCTCTCACAAGCACGTGACCAGAGCCTGAGGCCCCAATTGGCCTAATATTGTTGTTCCACTGCGCCCCAAACCCTTCGATCCTGCGATACAAGCAAATCAACGTCGGCTTCCCACCCAATCAGAACAGGAAGCTGAAGACCCTGAACCTGGAAAGAAGACCGGGTTAATACAGAAGCCGTGGCACCGGGGGGGCGTTATAACTGGAGGGCTCCACCCATAGGGTGAGTGTGGACCTGGAGGGGCCTGCACGTGCCCTTCCTAAATCCTCTAGCACCAGCCGCCACAGATTTTATGAGACATTCAAAAAAAGGCAGAGCATAGTCTGGAGCATGCATTGTCCTACAGAAAGTTTTCCACATAACATTCCTTGAGAGTAGGGGATGCTGTTGACAAGACTTCTTTGGAGCATATCACTGTGTTTTGTAAATGTGCTTTTTTTTTTTAAGCTTACATTTAGGTACTGTATGGCAGTTTTTACATAGTTAGATTGATTCTGCTTGGACCAATGTAAGTATGTATGTGTCAAACCTGCAAAGTTGTAAATCACTGTAGCCATTTGGGAACACTTAGCATTTACTCAATAAAAGCATAGTGTTCTCTGAGTAGATTAGGTGGAGAGGCAGAGAGGTGACATTCACAGTCTCCACCTTGTCCAATCCGAGAACACTTTGCATTCATTGAGAAAATGATGCGTTCCCTGAATGGTGCGGGTGCCAAGTGGGTGACCTCCTGTGCTGAGTAAGCAGCAGGGCAGCCACTTGTCATGAGTCCCAGAAGCTTGTGGAGATCACTATAGTAGAGGTGCATACTACAGTGCTTTGCTTCCATGGGAATCACACAGGTATGGCAAATACATGCTTACAGTGGTCAAGCTGGTCCCATGTAACTATGTAAAAATGTTCATACTGGAGTTTTAAGCAGCGGAATAAGCGCAGTATAGGTATACTGCTGCTTTATGCACAACAAAATCAATGAACATAACGTAAAAAATGTATGCAGTGCTAAATCCTCTCACCTCAATGTAAGAGTGTATATGTATACTAGATATGTGCATTCCCGTTCGTACGAATGTTATTTTCGTACGAAAATGTTCATTTTCGTACCCGCAGAATAATGTGTACATACGAAAAAATGTAAGCACCAAAATACGAAAACGACGGGATTACGAATGAGTCGCATAACGAACAACCGCAAATACGAACGAACGATCCGTCGAAAATACGACAAAACAAAAATGGCAAAAGAACGAATATGACATCTATAAAAAAAGATTTTCATTCTGTATTTTGTTTGAATCCTTTTTCTGTTTGTATGTTCATATGACATCTTATAACAAAAGATTTGTATTCTGTATTCTGAATTCCTTTTTTCTGTTCGTAATTTGGTTTCAAAATACAGAATGCAAATCTTTTGTTATAAGATGCCATTTTCGTTTTTTGAATGGACAGTGAGTGTAGTTAGTTAGTGAAGCAGCTTCTCTTTTGTGCTGAGTACAGTAGTACAGTAAAGCCAAATAAACTTTTCTGTGGATTTTCGTCTGTAGGGAGAGATCAGTTGGCCAGACTTTTGAACCTGGAACCCAAAAATGGTTTTCTGATGGAGTTTAAAAACGAAAGTTTTTATGTTTGTTGTTAAAAAAGTCTGACCAAGTGTATGGGGCTTAACAATAGTTAATATGGATGAGCCGCGTGTTGAAAGTGCCGCGAATCCCGCGATATATTTACATATAAGTACAAAATGACGAAAATTCACGAAAATTATTGTCTAACAAGTAACTAACATGAATTAAACAGAATAACGAACCATCCCGCATGTACGAAAATAAAACGGTAACCAAAATACGAAACGATCGGAATACGAAAAAATCGCGTCGTACGAAAAACGAACGGGAACGAACAGGAAAACGGGCATCTTACGAAAAACTAACGGGAACGAACCTACGGAACGATACGAAACGGAACAAAAAAAAACGAAAAAAAATTCTGTGCACATGTCTAATGTATACCATAAAGTGCAGACCCAAAAACCCTATGGGAGTGCTTTAGGAGGTTTAAAAATTTGCAAACACTAGTATCTACGGGACAAGAAAACCAACTAGTGGTGAGAGTAGTCCGGTAAGCTAATAAAAAATCACTAGCACAAAGTTGCCGATGAATGCTGCCTTTAAACCTGGAGAGGGAAAGCCAACTGTATGAAGAAAAGAAAGGGCAAGGGACAACACAGAACAAACTGCATATAGTATAATTATTAAAACTCTGAAGTACTTTATTACCGTATTTATCGGCGTATACCGTGCACTATTTTGCCCTGAAAATCAGGGCAAAATCGTGGGTGCGCGATATACGCCGATACCCGCTTTCCCGCGCCGAGTTTGAATACTGCGCCGACATATACCGAGCGCAGTACACTCGTGTATAGTCGGGCAGTCTCGGCTACACTCGCGCTCACGTCCAGGACGTCAGCACGAGCATTGCCGACTATACGCGAGTGTACTGTGCTCGGTATATGCCGGCGCAGTATTCAAACTCGGCGCGGGAAACGAGCGAAGAGGACGCCGCAGAAGGACGCCAGGCCCGACGAAGAGGACACCCGAAGCCGCAGACGGACGTCGGACCCGACGAGGGAATTTCGGGGCAACTTTAGGGGTGCGCGCTATACGCGGGAGCGCGCTATACCCCAATAAATACGGTACATAATTAAAATGTGCTCACATGGATGTACACTCTTTGGACACTTTTTTATTTAAAGCGGGGGTTCACCCTTAGAGGGCACTTTTCCCCCTTAGATTCCTGCTCGTTATTACTAGGGGAATCGGCTATTTATTTAAAAATAGGTGCAGTACTTACCCGTTTACGAGACGCATCCTCTCCGTCGCTTCCGGGTATGGGCTTCGGGAATGGGCGTTCCTTCTTGATTGACAGGTTTCCGAGAGGCTTCCGACGGTCGCATCCATCGCGTCACGATTTTCCGAAAGAAGCCGAACGTCGGTGCGCAGGCGCAGTATAGAGCCGCACCGACGTTCGGCTTCTTTCGGCTACGAGTGACGCGATGGATGCGACCGTCGGAAGCCTCTCAGAAGACTGTCAATCAAGAAGGAACGCCCGCTCCCGAAGACCATACCCGGAAGCGACGGAAGAAGATGCAGCTCGAAAACGGGTAAGTACTGCACCTATTTTAATACAAATAGCCGATTCCCCTAGACCGAACGAGCAGGAATCTAGGGGAAGAAAAAAATTTTTTTTAGAAATGGGTGAACTCCCGCTTTAAGGTACACCTTGCTAGTACTGTGTTGGACCCACTTTTGCCTTCAAAACTGCCTAATTCTTTTTTTCATAGATTCAACAAGGTGTTGGAAACATTCCTCAGAGATTTTGGTTAATATTTACATGATAGCATCACGCAGTTGCTGCAGATTTGTGATGCGAGTCTACCACATTGCAAAGGTGCTCAATTGTATTGAGAGACTGTGGAGGCCTTTGGAAAACAGTTAGCTCATTGTCATGTTCAAGAAACCAGTGGTGAGATAATCTGAGCTTTGTGATGTGCATTATCCTGCTGGAAGTAGCCATCAGAAGATGGGTACACTGTAGTCATAAAGGGATGGACATGGTCAGCAACAATACTCGGGTAGGCTGTGGCATTTAACCACTTAAGGACCGCCTCCTGCACATATACATCGGCAGAATGGCACAAGCACGTACCTGTACGTCCTCTTTAACTGCCCAGCCGTGGGTCGTGGGCACGCGCCCGCGGCGCGCCCCCCGCGACCTGGTCCCAAGCTCCATGACTGCAGCCACGGGACCCGCTGACCCGATCGCTGCCGGAGTCCCTGGATCGGTCCCCGGGGCTGAAGAACGGAGAGAGTGTGTAAACACAGCTTCCCCGTTCTTCACTGTGGCGCTGTCATTGTCGTCTGTTCCCTAATATAGGGAAAGGAGATCAATGATGTCACACCTCCAGCCCCACCCCCCTACAGTTAGAAACACATATGAGGTCACATTTAACCTCTTCAGCGCCCCCTAGTGTTTAACTCACAAACTGCATTTGTAATTTTCACAGTAAACGATGCATTTTTATAGCATTTTTTGCTGTGAAAATGACAATGGTCCCAAAAATGTGTCAAAATTGTCCGATGTGTCCGCCATAATGTCGCAGTCACAAAAAAAATCGCTGATCGCCGCCATTAGTAGTAAAAAAAATTATTAATAAAAATGCAATAAAACTATCCCCTATTTTGTAAATGCTATACATTTTGTGCAAACCAATCGATAAACGCTTATTGCGATTTTTTTTTTACCAAAAATGGGTAGAAGAATACGTATCGGCCTAAACTGAGGAAAAAAAATATATAAAATGTTTTTTTTATATATTTTTGGGGGATATTTATTATAGCAAAAAGTAAAAAATATTGCATTTTTTTCCAAATTGTCGCTCTACTTTTGTTTATAGCGCAAAAAATAAAAAACGCAGAGGTGATCAAATACCACCAAAAGAAAGCTCTATTTGTGGGAAAAAAAGGACGCCAATTTTGTTTGGGAGCTACGTCGCATGACCGCGCAATTGTCAGTTAAAGCGACGCAGTGCCGAATCGCAAAAAACTGGCCAGGTCCTTTACCTGCATTTTGGTCTGGGCCTTAAGAGGTTAAGCAATGCTCAATTGGTAATAAGGTGCCCAAAGCGTGCCAAGGAAATATCCCCCACACCATTACACCACCACCAGCCTGAAACGTTGATACAAGGCAGGATGGATCCATACTTTCATGTTGTTTAAAGCAAATTCTGACCCGACCATCTGAATGTCACAGCTGAAATCGAGACTCATCAGACCAGGCAACGTTTTTACAATATTCTATTTACCAATTTTGGTGAGCCTCAGTTTCCCTTTTCTTAGCTGACAGGAGTGGCACCCAGTGTGGTCTTCTGCTGTTGTAACCCATATGTTTCAAGGTTCGATGTGTTGTGCGTTCAGAGATGGTATTCTGCATACCTTGTTTGTAACGAGTGGTTATTTGAGTTGGCCGAGACCGGAAGTTCATAAGTTTACAACGCTGACGATTCTCTGCTTTAGGCTGCTTTCACATTGAGGCGTGCAGCCGTGGTGACGGTATAGCTATACCGTCGTATTTACCGCGATATTCGGCGCTAGCGGTGAGGTTTTAACCCCCCCTAGCGTCCGAAAAAGGGTTAATACCGCAGTATTACCGCGCTTTCTTATTGATTTCAATGGGAAGGCGCGGTATAGGAGCGGTTAACACACCGCTCCTATACCGCGGTAAAGATGCTGCTAGCAGGACTTTTGGTGCGCTCCTGCTAGCGCACCGCTTCAATGTGAAAGCCTTCGGGCTTTCACATTGAACACTACAGGGCATGATTTTTCATGTGGTATAGCAGCGCTATTTTTAGTGCTGTACCGCATGAAAAACGCCTCAATGTGAAAGGGGCCTTATTGTAAGTGTGATTTTTATGTTTAATAAATCCCCCCCTTTTTTAACCTACTGCACTATGGAGCGCTCCTTTCTCTCCTCTGTTATTGTGAGCTGATGTAAGGAGGCTGGGCATGTTTGGAGCTGTGGATCTATGGGTTATTGGATCACATCAGGAACTTGTGTGTGTAAGCCTGCTGTGCATGTGAAATCAGGAGCTGGGACGGCAATGAGAAGAGAGCAGTAATCAGTCCTAAGGCTGGGTTCACACTACTACACTACTTTCATCCTACTTTGCTCTGCTACATTGGTCCTACATTTATCCTACATTGGTCCTACATCCATCCTACTTTCATGAACAGGATACTACTTTGGTCCGACTTCAATGATATTCAATGGGCCTGAAGTAGGATCAATGTAGGACCAAAAGTAGTACAGGGAGCATTTTCAAAGTCGGACCGACTTGTGTAGGATACTACAAGACGCTCTCATAGGGAAACATTGAACACAGAGCAAAGTAGGATGAAAGTAGTGTAGTAGTGTGAACCCAGCCTAAAGAGATATTGCAGCAAGGCTTTTAATTTAGCCTATTAAGGTGAGAGGGTGCGGGAAACAGTTTTTAGCACCTGCACTGGAAGAAACAGCACCTGCACTGTTGTAATCACCGTGATCCTGTGAAGATTGCCTGCTTGCACTTTTGGAGTTTATTGCACATCATTATGAAATATGAACTTTTTTGAAGAATTTATTTTGTACCAGACTTTTCCACTTTTGCACTTTTATGCACATTGATTGTTGTCAGTTGCACATTTATATATTTATTTATTTACTGGATTTTTATCCACCTGTCTTATATGGGTTACTAATTGCCTATTTCTCCTCCTTTTTTTCCACTTGGTTTACTTTTGCACTGGAATTGCATGTTTTGGATTTGTTTGGACATTTTAATATCTGATCAGTTTTTATTTTATTTTATCAATTATCCTACTGTTCACCCATTTAGCTACATAGTTATTCTGTCAGTGAGCGCCCCCTACCTTCTTCTTTTTTAATATTGCTATCTATGTGCGAACATTTTTAGGTGGCTGCTGCTATTTATTTTACGTTTCAGATTATTTCCCTTTGGTATGCGCATTAGTTCCCCCCTTTTTTTAATACATGGTTATTTGAGTTACTGTAGCCTTCCCATCATCTCAAACCAGTCAACCCATTCTCCTCTGACATCAACAAGGCATTTTTGTCCACGTAACTGCCGCTCAGTGCATATTTTCTCTTTCGGACCATTCTCTGTAAACCTTAGAGATTGAAGTAATCGCTACAATATACAATAAATATTAAACTGTATAACTATTTTTTCGAAAAGATAGTTACAGATTTCCTCCATCTAATGCATATATGTATTTACTTGTCTATCCCTATAATTAGCTAATGTATTAAGACTCTGATAAGCACAATGATATAAGGTTATCTATGAAAGTAAACATGCTGCTTAGTAAAACAATATCTTTCATTTATTTCCCAAGAAATACTAATATCAAAAGTATAACCGCAGAACATAAAAAATACTTATCACAACCCTCTAGACATAGTCTCATCGGCTGGGCTGAAGATGACAAAAGAGGCTTAGGGTCCAAAAAGGGACGATGTCTCTTTTGTGTGTGTGTTTATACATTCATTTACACCCAATCATAACCACCCCCACATGCCTCCTGTCCAATAAGATATTGTTGAGAGGTAGTCCTTTTAATATATTATATTGGCCTCTAGGGGCCGCATTGTCTATGTATCATGTCTATGAGCACTGGGCCTTCTTCAGTGTTAGCTAGTCCTTGTTCTCTTTGAAGCCTGTAATCACACATATACCAGGTGGGCTTGAGCCAAGCCCTTGTTAAACTTGCTAGCTTTCAGATGCAGATTCTGATATGCTACAAAGCTTTGATGTTAACTGGTTACCGTATTTATCGGCGTATACCGCGCACTTTTTTCCCCTGAAAATCAGGGCAAAATCGTGGGTGCGCGATATACGCCGATCCCCGCTTTCCCGCGCCGAGCATACACTTGTGTATAGTCGGGCAGGCTCGGCTCCTCTCACGCTCACGTCCTGGACGTACAGGACGTGAGCGCGAGAGTAGCCGAGCCTGCCCGACTATACACGAGTGTACTGTGCTCGGTATATGCCGGCGCAGTATTCAAACTCGGCGCGGGGATGGAGTGGGGAGGACGCCGCAGAAGAACGCCGGACCCGACGAAGAGGACACCCGAAGCCGCAGACGGATGCCGGACCCGACGAGGCCGCCGATGGACGCCACGCAAGACACCAAAACTGTAAGTACTAAAATGTTTTTTTACAGGAATGTCGGGTCCACTTTAGGGGTGCGCGCTATACGCCGGAGCGTGCAATACCCCGATAAATACGGTACATTCCAATTTGGGCGCCATTATCCTTCAGGGAGTGAAATTTCAGACACCTGGTTGAAACAACCAGAAAGAAAACTCCATAGTTCTTATTTAAAACATCTTGTATTATGAAATAAACACGTTGCCTTCCAACAGAAATGGTTGTGCGTGAAAATCCCAGTAGATCAGCAGTTTTTGAAATACTATGACATGCCAGTCTGGCACCAACAACCATGCCAAGTTTTAAGTCACTTAAATCCCCTTTCTTCCCCATTCTGATACTCGGTTTGAACTTCAGCAAGTCATCTTCACCATGTCTATATGCCTATATGCATTGAGTTGCTGCCATGTGATTGGCTGATTAGCAATTTGTTTTAACAAGCAATTGAACAAGTGTACCTAATGGTGGCCGGTGAGTGTGTATGAGTCAGGTGTGTAATAAGAACAGGAGTCCATCAGTTTACCCACCCTCACACTGGGTTCTGACAAATCTGCCCACTGTTGAGGTCACTTTATGGACAAAGTCAGAATGCATTTCAGCGAGCTTATCTCCTTCCTCGGCCTCATCCTCAAATGAAAGAGGAAGTTGCCTCCCCTGCTCCACGTAACAGTGGGGATAACTTTTCATGTGCTGTGATACAAAGTATTGTGGCCATGGCATATGCACACCCCATCTGCTGCCTTTGTAGATTAAAGGGGTTGTAAAGGAAAAAAAAATTTTCATAATAAGCATCCTTTACCTACAGACATTCCTCTTTTCACTTCCTCATTGTTCGTTTTTGCTCAGAAGTTGCTCTATTTCTTCCCTGTTCTGTTCACTTCCTGCTTGTCTGATTTTACTGACCACCGTGATGGAAAGCTTTACTACGGTGGTCAGTAACATGCTCACCCTCTCCTGAGAACTACATCTGTGTGGCAGGACGCTCTCTACATGTTAGAGACTTCAAGGAGGTGTGAATTACTGGGCGTGCAGCAATGCATACTGGGAAATGTAGTTCTTACATGAACGAGTGATGCAAACCAGGAAGTGAATGAGAGAACAGAAACTAGAATGCCGGAGGTGATATAGATGAAGGAATTGAATAGGTATTTACTCATTTTTTAACATAATCATTACACTATTCTGTCTGTCTACCTTGCAGACATTAATTTTAGGCAAAAAAAATGTTTCCTTTACAACCCCTTTAAGGAACAGCAGTGTGGGAGGGGCTGCAGTAAAAGTGTGGCCAAGAACATGTGTAAAAGGTTTTTTTTCTACTCCAAGAGTAACACACTGATTGGGCAGTTGTGTTATTAGCAATTGACTTTACTTGCTGCTAGAAGTACTCTTAAGCCCTGTACACACGATCGGTTCGTCCGATGAAATTGGACCGTTTTCATCGGACGAACCGATCGTGTGTGGGCCCCATCGTTTTTTTATCCATCGGTGAAGAAAAATAGAACCTGTTTTCAATTTTAAATTTAAAAAAACGATAGAAAAAAACAATCGTCTGTGTGGAAGTGCATCGGTCAAAAATCCATGCATGCTCATTGTCAAGTCGACGCATGCTCGGAAGCATTGAACTTAATTTTTCTTAGCACGTCGTAGTGTTTTATGTCACCTTGTTCTGACACGATCGGATTTTTAACCGATGGTGTGTAGGCAACTGATGAAAGTCAGCTTTATCGGATATCCGATGAAAAAATGCATCGGATTAGATTCCATCAGATATCCAATCGTGTGTACAAGGCATAAAGGGTTGGCTCTCCCAAACGAAAATATCATTTTTTGGTAGATGCTGGAGAGTTAAAGCTTTTAATTAGATCTCGTGAGTTCCCATGTGCAGCTATCACAGAGCGGCTCCTATTATCCAGGATGGATTTGTAATTGATTTTATATTACAGTGAATGCAAAATATAAAGCATAAACACCCAAAGATACTCATACACACTCTGCACTCCTAGGTTCAGTCAAACATCAATTCACTAAGCTAAAATTATTCTCATTTGCCGTAATGATCTTTATTTTCATTAATGGAAGATAAAAATAACAGTTACTGGGCTAAAAGTAATGAACCTCATGGGAAATAATGCAAGCCTTATTGCTTAGTAAATAGAACCTGAACTAGATTCCTCAAGAAATATAAGAAGCTGGTGGATGAGTGATTTTACTGGGCTCCATATGCAACTGACACATGATTTTTTGGTTGTGCTGTCTGTGCTGTCATTTTGTAAATGTGTGATGCATAGTAGTTATTATTGTAAACATTCCACAGCATGATGCACTAATTTGCAAACACTCATCTATGCAGAGAGTTTTCTCTTTGATCCTGAGAAAACACATAGGCTGCCATTGCCGAACAATGCTTTTCAAAATGTTTTCTGCCAGCTATTACTGTACATTAAAGCTGAACCAGTGTCATACTAAGGTGGGTGTGTTCCACTCAGGGTGCACACACACTGGGGATGCTGGGGGACCATCCACAGCACCCTTAGCTAGTTTGTTACCACTGCTTCCGGGACAGCGGGCGATCAGGGTGGGAGAAGTCTCCTTCTATGCTCTGCTCATATGACAGAACAGAGACTTGGACTTCCTCTCACTTTGAGCTCCCGCTGGCCATCTGGTGAGTTTGGGAAGGCGATAGGGGTTGATCTGTACCTATTGGGGTTCTGCACCAAGTGGGGAAGGATAGAGGGTGCTTGTACTGAGATTCTGTATTGTGGAGGAAGGGGATGTTGTCTATGTAGCGCTACCCCTGCAAGGGCAGTTGTTTTTACATCCCAAGCTCTCCCACTAGTGCAATTACAGCCGAGTACAACAGCATCCATTCCTCTGGCTCAATAAATAGTCTGAGTTATAACTGGACACCTTACTCTCTGAGGCTACTTCTTAGAACAGTTCCCTCAATCGATTCTCAGGGAAATGGACAGCACTGAATTACCACTGACAATGCCCCCGGCCAGGACTGAGCCTAATCAAAATTGCACCAAGGGGTTAAGAGCAGCACAGTTACCCAGGTTATGCTGTCATGTCTGTTCTTAATGTAACGCTACCCCTGTAGGAGCCGGTTGAATACTCTCTTGTTTTATCTCTTCAGCCAGGTACGCAGTATTCTCCACAGCCAGGCACACACTAAAGCCCTGTACACGCGGTCGGTTTGTCTGATGAAAACGGACCGATGGACCGTTTTCATCGGACAAACCGATTGTGTGTGGGCCCCATTGGTGAAAAAAAATAGAACATGTTTTAAAATTTTCCTATGGATAAAAAACTGATAGAAAAAACGATCGTCTGTGTGGAACTCCATCGGAGAAAAATCCATGCATGCTCAGAATCAAGTCGACGCATGCCGGAAGCATTGAACTTCATTTTTCATTTTTCTCAGCACGTCGTAGTGTTTTACGTCACCGCGTTGGACACGGTCGGATTTTTGACTGATGGTGTGTAGGCAAGACTGATGAAAGTCAGCTTTATCTGATAGCCGACGAAAAAATCGATTGAATTAGATTCCATCAGATATCCAATCGTGTGTACAGGGCATAAGGCTTGTTTCTTGAATAATCAGTCTAGGGGCTTTGGTTGTTTTTGATGATTTATTCGAGAACTTGGATAGGGAAGATGATTACAAGAAGGACAACGGCTTCAAATTGACTGTGGAATTCATATTTGAAGCAACATGTATGCACTAAGCAGGCTAGACACCGAGCCATGAGGAGGTAGTAAAGAACAGTCAAAAGACCTGCGTAACAAGATAATGAAACTTTAGAAAGATGGAAAAAGATATCCAAAGCTTGAATATTTCTTTAATTGCTATTTTAACCTGTGTGCCACCATCTGTGTCTGTACCAAGGCAAAACATTCCAGGGTATGTAAACTTTTTATCGGGGCCAGTTGGGTGATTTCTGTTGTTAAGACTTAAAATGGATCCGAAAAACTATGTTATAATAAATGGCTTCATGTTATTGCTATCCTTAAATAAAAGACAGTTTTTTGGCATGATCAGTCGTATTTTCAATATTAATGCCAACATTTCACAATTTCTGCCAGGGTATGCAAACGTTTGAGCACAACTGTAGATACAACCAGTATATACATACACTTCTCTTCTACCCTCAGCACAGACTTGCTTGTAGAACTACACCTCTCAGGACCAGCTAGCACAGACAGTTTTGATCCAAAACAATCTCAGTCAGATCCAAATAAATGCCCTTTGCAGGCAAGGACCGCAGGCCCCTTTAGTAGGGTAGAAAAAAGAAGGTTATTTGGTGCTAGCTGTCCTAATCCTGTCGCTACTGATCCCAGTACCAACTCTTCAGGCACTGCCAGCCCGGCTGCAGCTGCCCCTTTCATTAGCCCTCCTGGCTATTTCTCCACAGTCCTCCCAGACTGACTCTGCATCCACCCCTGACTGCTTGCACCAAGTCCCTTTAGGCATGCCTCTCAGTCCTCTAACTGCAACACTCACTAGCCCTCTTGGCTATCTTCCTTCCTGGGGGGTTGCTGGCAGTGTCCTCCTTCTGTCCTCCCCTTGCTCCCGTGGCTCCTGTTCAGGATCCCTGTGTGTCGTGAAGAGGGGTCCTTTCCGCACCCAAGCCCAGGCCTAAGTTCACCCCCTCAAACTACTCTCTAAGGCCTCCAACAGCCTAACGCTCCATCTTTCCCCCAAACTCCACGCTGCTCCAGCTGGGCTGACCCTGAGTATTTGAGGGCGTCTACCCCCTGACAACCCATATGTTGGGGATTGGTCAGGGCCTTCAGAATACTCTAGCCAGCTCCACCTAGACTCCTCCCAACTGCTTCTGGAATATTTTAGAAGTTTCCAGCAAGCAGGGAAGAGTCACCAGAGATGCTGCTGCTGAGTCATCCATCCCTCCCTGAGTCACTCAAAATCCTGACCCAGAAAAACACACAGGCAAGCCTGAATTTACCTATGCTAGCTAAAATTCTAACTTTAGCCTCTCTAGCCATGCTAGGGGGTAATACACTCTGGTCCCCCCCAGCAGGATCTGGTACATCGAACACCTGGGACTGGATCTCTTCCTAGATCAGGGAGCCTCCCAACTCCCAATTCTCCTCCGAGCTACAGTTTCATGACCAATCAGCCATCTTATCTTTCAAGGACCCGAATTCTGCCTGCAGTCTCACGCGTTTTCCTTATGGCTCACCTAAAGGCACATCTCCATCCTTACACTCCTTCCAGGTGGGGTCAGCAGAGCACATAGGTCCGGCGTTTCAGGAACATTGTCTGGTTCCTGCTGGGCAGTTTTAGCAGTTACCAGGTCTCCGACTGGGCTGCAGGCCACAGGAGATTTCCAACTCTCTTTCCCAATGCCGCTGATTTTCGCAGGGGAGTCACCAAGCTCCAACTCAACCCCGTCTTGCGCTGAAGAGCCTGGACTTTCACAGCTGTAATTGGCACAGTCCTAATTGCAGGTCCACACAGTAGTACTGTGACACCTGCTCGCTGGATACAAGCCGGGTTAGCAGGTCATTGCAATGCCCACACCGGACCCAGCCACTGACCACAGTCAGTATACGGCATTCAGGACACAGCAGGCATATTTGTTCCATTCCCTCGATCACTCCAAGGACAAAATTCCCTGTAATGCTCCAACCGGACACCAATGTCCGCTCCTGCAGATCAGGCAACCGGATTAGCTCTGGATACACACCAGCACTCCCTGCCATCTTGCTCCTCTCTACTAGCAGGGTATGCTGGATCTCCTTTGGGGTGTAGCTCCACCCCCAAGCTTCCAGACAGGCTGGCACCTGCAGAGCTGGTAAGCAGGCCTTTTCCTGTGCTTGCTGCTGTAACCCATTGTTGGCTGTACTGAAGTTTGCAGGCCCACTGACGCTTTCAAAACTTGTCTAAACATGCCGCTTGGCAACAACTGTGCCCGAGCAACTGGGAGCAGATGCCCGCTGATTTGTCCTGTGGTTACCTGGGGTAACAATTTGGCACATATCTCACTGTAATGAGCAGGATTGGGACAGTCCCTCCCTCAGGCACCCGCTGGCTTACCCCAATCAACACGGGCAACTGTAGACATCTCCAGGCACACTGTAAATGGCAGGAGTTTGAAGCACAAAGTCACTTTATCCAGCATTAGCAGATTGCTGGACATAGCTGTAATCCATGGGCGCGATCACCTGCTGTGGTTGCCATGGGTGCCAGCACATGGTAAGATTACTGAATAGTAGGTTTAAATATGAGTGTCTGTCCCAGCTGTTTTGGGGCAACTGGGTAAGCAGGGCAGCAATAACTTGAGAGGCAGCTTCCCCTGGTTGCTATGGACAACGATACCTGGCTCAATAAAAAACGCTGGTTGCTATGAGCAATGGCTGGCTGGTTGAACGTGGGTAGATATCCCAGATGACTCCCACAAATGTAGTGCTACCCCCCCCCCCCCCTCCTCAGAGTCAGTCCTTGCAGCTTTGTTTTGTTGTTTTCATTAGAGGGAATTAAACTTGGATGGGGTAAGGGTTATTATTAGATGCCCACTTGATCTTATACAATCTATATACATCCAGTATATACACACTTCTCTTCTACCTCTGGCAAAAACTTGCTTGTAGAACTAGTCTACACCTCCCAGGACCAGCTAGCACAGACAGTTTTGATCCAACACAATATCAGTCAAATCCAAGTGAATGTCCTTTGCAGGCAGGGACCGTGGGCCCCTTTAGTAGTGTAGCAAAACAAGAGGTCTTTGGTGCTAGCTGTCCTATTCCGGTGGCTACTGATCCCAGTACCACCTCTTCAGGCACTGCCAACCCGCCTGGCTACAGCTGCCAATTTTAATAGCCCTCCTGGCTACTTCTCCACAGTTCTCCTAGACTGACTCTAAATCCATCCCAGTCTGCTTGCACCCAGTCCATTCAGGCATGCCTCTCAGTCCTCTGAATGCAACACTCACCAGCCCTCTTGGCGGTCTTCCTCTCTGGAGATTTTCCCAGCAGTGTCCTCCTGCTGTCCTCTCCTTGCTCCCATGCCTCCTGGTCAGGATCCTCCTGTGTGTTATGAAGAGGGGTGCCTTCCACACCCGAGGCCTGAGTTCACCCCCCCAGACTGCGGAGCTACTCTCAAAAGCCTCTGACAGCCTAACAATCCATCTCCATCTTCCCCCCCGAACTCCACAGTGCCCCAGCTGGGCTGACCCTGAGTATTTGAGGGGGCATGCCCACTGCCAACCCATCTGTTGGGGATTGGTCAGGGCCCTCGGAAAACTCCAGCCAGCTCCTCCTAGACTCCTCCCAACCACTTCCGAAATCTTCTCCGAGTAAGCAGGGAGGAGTCACCAAAGAAGCTGCGGCTGAGTCGTCCGGCCCTCTCTGAGTCACTCAAAACTTTGACACGTAGGTATCTGTTATACTCTTGCTTGTGGCTCTGTCAAAAAAGCATATTTTGTGGGTAATTGACTGGCATATGTGTGCTGAGTATAGGGTTTTTTTTTTTTTAATAATGCCCTTTAAGTTCTCTCCCATTGAGGTATGAGTGTTCAGGTTTAAAAGAGCTTCCATATTTCATTCATATTCTATAAAAAAAATTGTGAACACCCCTGGTTATGTGTATTGATAACTTTTTTTTGTACCCGTAGGTGCTGTACCCACCAAAGGATTTGTATTTCTGTCCATCTAGTCCTGAGATTTACACAGCTCTGCTGCAAAGCCTTGTCTGGCAAGGTAAGAGACCTGATTTTTCTCTGCTACAGTTCAGTAACAATTACAGGTCTGGTCTGCCTTCTAGCCTGTGACTGGACAATGAAAGGCATAGTAGCATACTGAGGGGCTCATCTCTTTTCCTATCAGACTTGTTGGCATATGAGCACTGCGTCACAATTCATTGGTTCCTCAGGCTTCTTTTCCCTATCTCATTCTGAGATCTGCTAGACGGATCTGCATGCTCTGATCCAAGATCACTTAAAATTGGCATTTAAAGAAGAGTTCCGGATATGGATATTTTTACATAGTTACATTGATCCAGCTTGGGCCAATGTAACTGTGCATATACCATACCTGTGGGATCCCTCAAGAAACTGGAAATCATTGTAGTTGACACTGCTACTCCAGTGATCCCCACTTGTTTTCAGGTCCCATGCTGATTGGCTGATCTGCTGCATTGTAAACACAGGAGGATGGCCGTTCAGTTTCAGTAGCGGCTGGTGCTCATTATTTATTTATTTTTTGGGGGGGGGGACCAACGACACCCCCTCCCTAGTGAAGACAGACAGGAAGGCAGCGATCCCCCCCCCCCCATTGGAGATGGATGGGAAGGCAAAGATTTTCACACCCCCACGGGAGATGTACGGGGAGGCAGTGATCACCCCCGCAGAAGGCTGATGGGAAGGCGACGATCAGAGGCCACCTTAACTTAGGAGGCAGATGGTAGGGCTCCTGCCATTGCTTCTCCTCTCGGACAAACAGGAAGTGGGTCATAAGACCCGATTGGCCAGGAGGAGGATCAGGAAGACAATAGTGAATATTAATTCACTATTGTCAAACACCTGGGTGGCTCAAGGCGCAGTGCTCTGTCCCCCTAGCCCACCCTTTTTTTATGCCAATTAGAGCCACGGGCTCTAATAATGTGCTTCAAAAACAAAAAAAAAACATTAAAATCCATGCCCTGCATGTAGATTAGGGGGTTCCCATATTGATGTGCCGCCACTGCTTAAATTTAGAATTGCATCGCATTTTCTCAATGAATGAAAAGTGTTCTTTGATTGGGTGAGGAAATGAGGTGGGGTGGTGATGTCATACTCTCCATCTCCCCCAATCAGAAAATGCTTTGCGTTTGCATTTTTAAGAAAATTCTCTGAATGGCACCCGTGCCCAGTAGGGTGACCACATTTCCAAACTACCATTCAGGGACACCCCCCTTCCCAAAAATCAGCTTGTGGTGTAACGAATTACAGCACAGAGATTGGACACAAGAGGCGGGATTTATGATTTCTCCAATCACAAGCAGGGGGCGGGGACTGTGCTCCCCCAGGCATTCCCGACCAGGACAAGTACTGTCAGTGAGTAAAGCGGTAATGTGGCAGCCTTTTTTGGGGGCATTAGTTTGGATTGGGGGGTGGCTGTGTCAGTTTCATTTTGGGAAACTGTATTGTCCTGGAATGAAGGTGCCCGGGACAGACCTGCAAAATGCGGGACTGTCCCGGGCAATCCGGGACACGTGGTCACCCTAGTGCTCAGTGGATGACCTCCTGACTGTAATGACTCAGAGACTATTAGGGCCACGGACAATCAGGCAAGTAGCATTTTCCGGTCAGCATTGGCATCCTATGTATGTCTCTCCATACAGGTTTCCTTTAAAACATTGTATAAATTTCATCTGCGTTCACTTTAAAGCCGATCACTGGTACAAATGTTTTTTCTAGGTCCGTAGATGCATTAGCTGCCGTCCTGCTGTAGATTAAGCAGACTTAATTCGAAAATTCTGTTGCTCCACGGGGTGCTGCCTAGAATGGATCTGTCCCAGGGGTACCCGGGCCTTGCCAGTCTGTGGATAGTTTGGAATTAGAGGGCAGTGCACATACAGCAAGCAGTGAAATGTTGTCAATTCTATGAGTGGGCGTAGCACTGAACAGGTATGTCTGATTATTGTACCCTTCAGCTGCTGGGAAAATCGCCTCTATATGTATGTACGTGCGTGTGTGATTGCTTGTTTGTTACCCCCGGGGGCTTCTTGCTGGGTTTATTCAAGAATACACAAAGCTTGTTCTATGTTTCTGTACTGCTGCCAAGGGATAGGGGAACACAGATAACCTTAATCTATAATGTAATCATGCCTTCCCTCCAGCCCCCATGGCTACTGCCTCCTGTCTTATTTTCTACTTATTTTTCTCTTTCAGCATCTCCCCCTCGTTTTCTTTATCGCCTTCTTAGTCTTCATTGCTCTCCTTCCCAACTCACCTTCTTCTTTCTAGCTGCCCACTCCTTTCATCTGTCTTTCCAAAAAAGACGTATGTCCGTCAAGT
Source organism: Rana temporaria (assembly GCF_905171775.1). Taxonomy (NCBI): domain Eukaryota; kingdom Metazoa; phylum Chordata; class Amphibia; order Anura; family Ranidae; genus Rana; species Rana temporaria. The sequence continues at coordinate 140,338,827 of NC_053497.1, forward strand.
TACCTAAAAGAAAAAAAAGGCAGATATGGCAGCTGATCTAAGAGAATACAAAAAAAATGTTTAAACTGCCTTCCAATTTGCTTTAGAAGATAAGTGAGCTAAAACAAATGAGCAGCTGTCAGGCAAATCAATGTGTTGTTTTTTTTTTTTTTTTAGGAAAAACAAGTCCAGGCAGTGTATTATCGCTTTAAAAATGCTACACGTACAAAAGAAAAATACCTGTTGATCTGTAAGAAATCCAGGGAGCTCCTAACTTTCTGTTTGTCAACCTTGCCTGCTGGACAGAACCCTACCTATCACTCACTCCATGTTCAACTCCACATGCATAGGTGTACACAGCCTATTGCATTAGGGGTGTTCACCTCAAAGCTCAAACACACACTACCGATCGCTCACCATGTTCATTCAGAAAGGGAAGGGGCTGATAAATACATATTTACCGGCCCCTTCCCTCACTCATTCTAAAACATCTCAGCAGCAACATCCGGCAAGAGAGGAGGGAAGCTGGAGTGCTTCAGAGGGAAGCTGGAGGTGCTGCAGAGGGAAGGAGTGGGAGGCCAAGGCGGTAGGGGGAATCTGCAGTGCACAGAATGATTAGGGTGTGCCTGGGCACACCCTGTACGCATGCCTATGTCCACATGCATACAATCTGTGCCAGGAAAAGGTCATCTAGAGCAGTGATTACAGTATTCTAGTCTGCATCCCCCCAAGGTAATACATAAAACCTGGTCTGTTAGTGGGCACTGAGGACAGGGTTGATGACCACTGCTTTATAGTTGTAGCGGGGTCACACTATCATGGACTATATAGTGTGAATCCCCACTGAGCTCTAGTTATGTTTGCATATACATGTTCACACCCTTTTAGAAGCTATGCATTGTGGGGTCGGAAGTATCGGGAGATTTGGACTCCATTGACTCTTAGTAGAAATAGACTACACTTCCCACAGTGCCCTGCCTTATTGGAACATGTGACACCTCCACACAGACTTATGGGGGAGGTTATTTAAAGTTAGGGAGGAGCTGATTTCTCTCTCTCGGGTCCTGCCTCTTCTCCTCTGTGGAGCTGTGTAGAGCTCCACAGCAGTGCTGCTAGGCCTGAAGCCTGGGCTTCTCAGGAAGATTAACCATCCGGAGGGAAGCAAGACAAAGAGTGCTTAGCTCATATGCCAGGAGACTGGAGAAGCCGCCCAGCTGACAACTGAAACAGTGGGAACCTGATACCGAGATCTCATGCTGCGGAGCAGTGATTGACCAGAGTGCCTGTCAGGTGAGAGGGCACATGCTCAAAACCTCAGAAACCCCCCTTTTTATGTTGATAGCTAGAGTTCTCCCTGTAAGCCAGGGCCACATGTTTGAACACTGACTGAACCAGAGAGGCCTAATAAGTTAGGAGTTACCGTATTTATCGGCGTATACCGCACACTTTTTTGCCCTGAAAATCAGGGCAAAATCGTGGGTGCGCGATATACGCCGATACCCGCTTTCCCGCGCCCGACGTGAGCGCGAGAGTATCCGAGCCTGCCCGATTATACCCGAGTGTACTGCGCTCGGTATATGCGGGCGCAGTGTTCAAACTCGGCGCGGGAAAGCGGGGATCGAGCGGGGAGGACACCACAGAAGGACGCCGGACCCGACGAAGTGAACACCCAAAGCCGCAGACGGACGCCGGACCCGACGAGGCCGCTGATTGACGCCGTGCAAGACACCAAAACTGTAAGCACTAAAATGTTTTTTTTTACAGGAATGCGGGTCCACTTTAGGGGTGCGCGCTATACGCCGGAGCGCGCAATACCCCGATAAATACGGTATATACCCGCAGGACTGACTGACGCTGACGAGCGATCAGTTCATTTAGTATTGGCATTTGCCACACTTTATTGACTGAGTTTATTTCCTCATTAACCCTTTTGGATTACAAATATAAAAGTGCACCAACGGCGAAGACTTTTGTTCCTAGGAGACATTTGGGCGCTGTTTAAGACAGGCCTGGCAAAGAGTTCAACATTAGCTGTTCTACAGGACTGTCCACTAGGGGCGCTCGCGAGCAGAGACCATTAAAAGTTCATTATAGAGGTTTTTTTTCCCCAACTCTCGCAAAGGGCCCTTTGCAGAGTCATTGTGTGATAATACTTGTGATTAATTAATATGATATTCGAACCTTTTTCTTCTTTACCACAAGCAAAGTAAAGTTATTATTTTGGTTTGAATATATTAATTGTGTGACGTGTGTTTACTCTTAGGAGCCAACATCACAAAAGGAAAGGTAATACAATTATTGCATTACTATTGTATGTTTTATGTAATGCTATTGCGGCCTCAGCCAAGTAGGGGTCACAATACCATTGTATTCATCTGGTGTGCCAAGGGAGGGTTCGAGCCAGTTAAAGGGTGTAAAACAGTTAATGAGAGTAGATCCCAAATCTAACCAGCGGCTCCTCCGGGGGTAGCGCTACACGGTGATCTGTGAATGAGAGGACCACGAGTACTGTGAGCTATTGTGGCTTATGGCATGCTGGGAATCATGGAAGTTGTGGAAAGAGATGACCAGTAGACAGGCTGGAACTCACAACATGAAATGAGACTTTTCAAGTTTAAGCTTGTATTGGTTTGTTGAAAATAACTGTTTGTATTGTTATTACAATGCTGATGTTATAAGATGAAAGTGCATGCTGTGACCCGATATTTTCATAGATTTCCTATTAAGAAGTATATTTGCTGCTCAGTGATTGCAGTATTCTATTCTGCATCTCCCCAAGGTAATACATAAAATCTGACCTCTTAGTAGGCCCTGAGGACTGGGTTGATGACCACTGATCTAGAGCCTAGAGTGAACATGCCAAACTGCGACCCCTCCCCCCACATAGCTCCCAACTGTCCCTGATTTCGATGGACTGACCCTGATTTGGAGCAATGTCCCTCTGCCCCTCTTCCCCCTCATTTGTCACTCATTTTTGTCTAATCCATAAAGTAGTATAAAAAATGCACTTTTTATCTTTCAAAAAGTGTTTCCCAGTGCTAAACCTTTTATCCAAATTCAAAATTGTAATAGCCGATATAAGGGAATTGTGGTGGTAAAAAAAAGCCCTTGTAGGTAAAACTTTATTTTTTTTGTTACTTGCCTTTTAAGGGGGTGTGGCAGGGGGGGTGCCTATATCTACATATGTTTACTAGTAGGTGTCCCTCATTTCCATTTCAAAATGTTGGGAGGTATGCCCTCCCACCATGTATGAGCATAATGGGTCAGCAAAAATCCTCCAAGTGCTCAAAACTGAGTACTAATCCGTAAGATTTGCCTCCCAAGCATAAATTCCCCCTCCTCCCAGTACAAATCCGCCCCCTCCCAGTACAAATCTCCCTCCCCCAGCACCAATGGCCCTCCCCCCCCCCCCCCCAAAAAAGAAAAATCCTAGCACAAATGCTCTACCCCTAAAATTTCCCCTCCAAGTACACATCCTTTCCCCCCCATTCCAAATCCCAGCCAATCCCCCCTCCTAGCACAACAACCCCCCCCCCCACAAAAAAAATCTCCTCTTAGGAAAAATACCCCCAATCATCCCTACTAGCACACCCCCCTCCAAAAAAATAGATCAATTCCCCTCCTATCACAATTATGCCCCCTCTCTAATATCACCTCTTCAAGCACATTTTGTCTTTTTTTGGCCAGTGGTCTCGCACCCAGTTTGTCTGCTGCACTCCATGCTCCACCATGTTGCTACGATGGAGGATATAGTGGATGGGATTGTATGCCCCTGTCACCGGCATTTACATTGTTTGCTATTTGTTCACCTGGGTCCTCACTGATTCTATGCCCACAGCTCCGGGGCTGACATCCTTGGTGGTCACCATTGGAATATGATTATGTACTTTTAATACTTTTTGCAGATTTATAACTTATGCATACACTAACCTCTGATGAAGTGAACGTTGATTCGGGAAACACGTCACTACTTAAGAATGCATATGTTGAACGAATTTCGAAATGACCTGTTTTTTATTCTTGTAACATTATATTTTGCCTTAGATCATGGTTATTATACAAATCAGCTTGACAATACGATAACTGCTTTTTATGTTAATTTGTGAATATTGTATTATTTAATATATTTATATATTACTCATTTATTATTTTGTTACGCCTCATTCGAAGTCCCAAGGGCAAATCTTTGTTTCTACTATGTATACAGTACATGGTGATGGAGGCATTTCATAGGGTGCATCAGACCAAATTCTATTGTTGCTCTTCAAGCACATAACTAGGTGCCGATATTCTGTAGGTTTAAACATTTTGGGCCAGATTCAGGTAGGAAGCGCGTACTTGTGTGCGGGCGTAGCGTATCCTATTTACGCTACGTCTCCACAACTTTGACAGGCAATTGCAGTATTCACAAAGCACTTGCTCCGTAAGTTGCGGCGGCGTAGCGTAAATAGGCCGGTGTAAGCCCGCCTAATTCAAATGTGGAAGATGTGGGCGTGTTTTATGTAAATTTATTGTGACCCCACGTAAATGCCGCTTTTTCCGAACGTCGCATGCGCCGTCCGTGAAAGTATCCCAGTGCGCATGCTCCAAATGACGCCGCAGACTCATTGGTTTTGACGTGAACGTAACTTACGCCCAGCCCCATTCACGGACGACTTACACAAACGACGTAAAACGTGAAAAATTTGACGCGGTCTCGACGTCCATACTTAACATTGGCTGTGCCTCCTATAGCAGGGGTAACTATACGCTGGAAAAAGCCTAACGTAAACGACGTAAAAAAATGCGCCGGGCAAACGTACGTTTCTGAATCGGCGCATCTACCTAATTTGCATATAAATATACGGAAGCGCCACCTAGCGGCCAGCGTAAAAATTGCAACTAAGATATGACGGCCTAAGAGACTTACGCCGGTCGGATCTTCGTCAAATCTATGCGTAACTGATTCTAAGAATCAGGCGCATAGATACGACGCCGCACACTCAGAGATACGACGGTGTATCTGGAGATACGCCGTCATATCTCCTACCTGAATCTGGCCCTATATTTTTGCACTGTCCTTAACATTTTTATTTTTTTTCACTGTTATTGCTGTCACAATGAATGTAAACACCCCTTGTAATAGTAAAAGGCAGCACAGGTACTCTTTATGGAGAGATCTGGGGTCAAACCCCTCTACTACACTTAAAAGTATTCAAATCATCAAGATGGGCGTTTTAGAATACTTTCTATTTCTTAAAATGTCATGACATCACTTCTGGGTTACTAGACCCGAACAAAGCTGTCGCTTGGGCCTCCCGGTGGCATGGGAGACCGGTGCGGAGCTTAGGAAGGTGGCAGAAGGGGGGATTTCCCCTCCTGCTGCTTGTAATAACAGCCAGGTGGCTACTTAGCCGCATAGTTTGTTGTTACAAGAAAGCTGTCCACTCTAAAGAACGGTACCTGAGTGATGCCTGCAGTAATACCCCGGTACAACCCCTTGAAGCAATATAGGTAACATCGGTATGTTTGTGACTGATATTGATGCTTCAAAAAAAGTAAATATATCAGTCGACCCCTACAGAAAATCCCCCCTCCTAGCACAAAATCCTCATCCCTCTCCACCTACAGATCCCCCTAAATCATCATTCCTAGCACACACATCCAAATTTATCCTCCTATAACAGTTTTTACCCCCTACCACCCCTCAAATTTCCCCCCCCCCCAATCTCCTCACGGCATCCTCCCACCTCACATGATATCACAGTGCCCAGGGCAGCACCCTTCCTGCTCACCGCTTGTCCTGGCCCTGCATACAAAGGTTTTTTCCCAAAAAGCAATGCTGCTGTTTCAACTCCCAAAAACCTGCCCACGCTCTGGGCCACAAAAAACTGCTATAGAACAAGCCTTTTACTGTTTTACATGTTACTGTGAGTTCCTTTGAACAGCAACTTGTCCCATGTCACTACGTACTGTAAAGGCTCTGTACACATGACCGGGAATCCTGTCAGGAAGGGCATGCCAGCATCCAAGATGGCGGCCGTAGAAGACGGCCTGTAACTTCAGCTCCTGACAGAACGCCGCTGGTGTTCCGTGTGTTCTGTTCCCTAGTATCTGATACCTGTTCCTGTTATCTGACCCGGCTTGTCCTTGACGCCCCTGCTTTCTGCCTGCACCTGATCCGGCCTGTTTGACTTTGCTTCTGCCTGCTCCTTCTGTCACCTCGCTGCCAGCCCAATACCGACCCGGCCTATACCCTGACTCCGCTCCAGCCTACGCTTCTGTTTCTGACTTGTCCGCCAGTGTATGACCCGGCCTGCCTGCACCTGCTACCTCTCCAGCCCTCTCCAGTCCTGTTGAGCATTCACCCCACCTGCAGCTACATCTGCTTTTCTGTCTGTGGTGTTCCTTTATCAAGCCAGTTCCTGCTATCTGCTGACAGCTTCTCCTGGTCTTCTCCTGTACCAATGGTCCTCCGCAGTCTCTTTAGGGGTTCCAGTCCAGCGACATTATCAGCGATCCTGCCAGGCACTTGTGCGACTCTGCACTCTTACACCTCCTGTCTGCTCTACCAGGGACCTGGATTCAGAGCTGTAAGTGAGGCCATCCTCTGCATATCAGGCTGACAAATCCCGTCTTTTTGAAAACCGTTGGTTTTCCCGGCGGGATTCCTGCCAAGCTTGCCTTGAAAAACCATGTATACACACGGCCACACAAAAGACCCGCCGTTCTTTTGAATGGCAACAACGCAGTGACATCAAAGACTACGACGAGCCGGATAAATTACGTTCTATGCTACCCCGCATGCACTGAATTGTTATCGAGCATGCACGGTTTATTTCCCCTTCAGATAAGCATACAGACGACCAGTTTTCTCAGCAGGAAACACTCTGCCGGGAATCCGGATGGGGAAAATAAAGAGCAGGTTCTATTTTTTTCTATTTTTTTCCGGCCAAAAGCTCTCCTGGCAGTTTACCTGCTGGGAAAATGGGTCGTGTATACAAGGCTTACCTTGTATTTTTGCATTAGGTGTGACGTTCAGAGCCTGCACCCACTCCGCCAGTCTAGCGTACCTCTGTTACCTCACTCCCAGTAACAGAATGGGGTCTTGCCGAGCACCTAGCGTGGACCTCATGCGTGCTCTCACTTAACTCTTTCCTTACTGCGCCTAGGGTGACCACATGTCCCGGATTGCCTGGGACAGTCCCGCAATTGGCAGGTCTGTCCCAGGTCCCGGGCACCTTCATTGCGGGACAATACAGGGTCCCGGAATGAAGCTGAACCTGCCATAGCGCTGGGACTTGGTCCGCCTCCACCATCACCTGAGAGACTCTTCTACTGGCCAGGCCACTGGTTGCTAGAGCCGCCTGGAATCTAACAACTGGTGACGTCACTGCCGTGACTCCCTGCATTCAAAGCGGAGGAGGAGTTACCTTCCTCCTACTCCAAAACATAGTGCTCTCCACAGGGCCGGCTCTGCCTCCACCATGGATGTTCACTCCAGCCACCTCCTCTATCATCTCCGGGCCGGCTCTGCCTCCACCACAGACGTCTGGCACCCACCCACCTCCTCTATCTAATCCAGACCTGCACTGGCTCTGCCTCCGCCTCCACCACGAATGTCCACTCCACCCACCACCTCTATCATCTCTGCCTCCACCATGGATGTCCACTGGCACAAACCTCCTCTATCATCTCCGGCTCCAGCATGCTTTAAAGCAGGGGACTCCCCAACCCCATGCTACACTGCCACTGGGAGGAGCAACAGCAGCAGGGGGGGGTGTTCGTCTTCCCTGGGAGGTTCGGGGCACTGGTGTGTTAGACTGGTGTCAGGCTATGGGATCAAGTGACTCTGCACAGTGGGCAGGCTGCAGGTGGCTAGTGACACTGCACAGTGGGCAGACTTGCAGGTGGCAGGGCTGTCTTTTCGCATTGGGCAGGCTGGGAAGTTGCCCGGGGGCCCCACCTGCCCAGCAACCCCAGCCAAGCATTATTCAGCTGCCTCCCACACTAATAGCCCCTGGCGCCGGCGGCAGCATGGCACTTTACTTGCAAGTACTGTAGTTACTTGGCCTGGCAGTGGGGTAGGAGAGTAACAGGCGCCCCCATGCTTGCCGATAAGTTTGACTGGTCGGACCGGGTCTACGAGTAACTGGCGGAGACGGGAGCCTAAAGCTCCGCCTACCCTCCTCTGCTTAGCATCATCTTCTCCCTAAACGCGGGCAGGTTCTGTGACATCACGTGAGGTTGGTGAGGAGGAGACTTGGAAAAAGGGGAACCCCCCAGGCAGCAGGTACTACTACCGCACTAAAGTCACAACGATCTTATCATCATCATGTGCATGTGTGCCAACTGCCAAGCAGCCAAATATAGTGCTCGATATGGATTAAATATCTAATTATTCTAAGTTCTAATTATGCATGGCCATAGTTATCATAAATAAAGTGATTTGTGCAACTAGTACCTGCTGTTGCACAAATCACTTTATTTATGATAACTATGGCTATGCATAATTATAATTTATTTAATCCACATTGAGCACTATATTTGATTGGCTGCTTGCTTCTGCTTAGGCCTGGGCCTGGCACATGACTTAGGCTACTTTCACACTGGGGCGTTGCGCCACCATTTTTAGCTGAGATTTACCGTAGATTTGTGGCGCTATTCGGCCACTATTCTCGTGCGTGATTGTGTAGACAGTGCCCCAGTGCACTGTATTGCCCGGGGGCCAATAATGCTCTTAAGATGCCAGTAGTAGGTGGCAAGTGACACTGCACAGTGGGCAGGCTGCGGGTTGCAAGTGACACTGCACAGTGGGCAGGCTGCGGGTTGCAAGTGACACTGCACAGTGGGCAGGCTGTGGGTGGCACTGGCAAGTGACACTGCACAGTGGGCAGACTGCGGATGGAAAGTAACACTGCATCTGGTGGCATGTGACGGTGACAAGTGACAAGCTGCATATTGTGTCACGTGACAGTGACAAGTGACAAGCTGCATCTGGTGGTAAGTGACACACTGCATCTGGCAGCAGGCGATGGTGGCAAGCTGCATCTGGCAGCAGGGCGACAGTGGCAAGTTACACACTGCATCTGGTGTCAGGCGACAGTGGCAAGTGATACGCTGCATCTGGTGGTAGGCAACGGTGGCAAGTGACACGCTGCATCTGGTGACAGGCGATGGTGGCAAGTGACAAGCTGCATCTGGTGGCAAGTGACATGCTGCATCTGGTGGCAAGCAACAGTGGCAAGTGACAAGCTGCATCTGGTGGCAGGCGACGGTGGAACGCTGCATCTAGTGGCAGGTGACGGTGGCATGCTGCATCTGGTGGCAAGTGACCAGCTCAGTGTTCCCACTGATTCTGCATTCTGGTGAGTTGAACTATTTCATTATACAGTATATTACAATGTAGTAATATAAATAATGTGATTTGATTATCCTGACACCATATCAAGCATGGTGTTGGGATGATTTAAGTCCATTCCCAAACATAACCCCCCCCCCCCCCCCCCACGGTCCAAAGGTTGGGGACCTCTGCTCTAAAACCTTTGTCGCCGAGAGTTTTGAAATCATCTTTTTTTGGGAAGGGAGTGGGGGGTGTCCCTGAATGGCAGTTTGGAAATGTGGTCACCCTAACTGTGCCCCCTTAACCAGGCCATAGATCTCCGTGATGCGGATTCAGATCCGGTTAATGTTGCATACCGACTGCTGGGGGGGAGACAGCCAACGACCCCCTTGCTATTGGTACCTGGTACCATGCCTAACGACTGTTTGCTTTGTGCCTGGTTTCTTTTAGCAACTACACTCCTCTTCATGTCTTGCCGAGTTAACCTTTTGTAGTAGTGTTACTTCATACCCCACAGTGCTTTACAGACCCAAGTTCTTTAGCGAGAACCAACATGCACCCATTTAAGTAACTATAGACCAAGCTCATAATGGTTAATATAACTTTACTGAACATGCTTGTGAGTGGGTAAGTGACACTACTGTATCATTTAACTCTAACAGAAAAAGTATCATCAACCTCCTGTCTGTTCTGTCAATGACAGAGGGATATAAATCACAAACGTAGCTGGATAGAATAACAAATTCTTTGGCAGGTAAGCGAGTACATACTGTAAATGTGTGTGACTATGGTGTATTTGGCTGTTTGCCTGGAGTTCAGTTTATTCTTTTTAAACTGAATATCTGTGATTTAATGTAAGTGTAGTGGAGCACTACCCCCGTAGGAGTCGCTATTGTCCCAGGTCCCCACTGCTGCACAGCCAGTCACCCAGCATTTCCTTCACGCACTCCAACACAGAAACCAGTCCTTGGCTTGTTTTTAATGTTTTATTCGTTTTTGATAACGTAGATGGGGTAGGGAATTATGGGAGACCCACCTTGAATAAATGTCCAGAAAAGCATGCAGAATGTCTCCCTAGTTACATAAGTCCACTTTTCCTTCCTCCTGAACATTTTTTTTTCAGCAAAGCACCTACTACTCATTTCTGGGGGAACTAACAGTTTTTTGTTAGGTAAGCAGAGGCCCATTACAGGCAGGAACTCTCAGTCACTTGACAAAGTAATGCAGTGAGAAAACAGCATGACATTCCTCCTTTGGCTTCCCTTGTGGCCACTGATCACAGCTCCACTTGCTTGAAGAAATTGCTAGCCCACCCGGTTGCCTCCAGCCACTCCTGGCTGATTTTCCTCCCCAGTCCTCCTGACTGACTTTCTGCCCCAGTTTTGCCCAACTGGCACACTTCCATGGAAATACTCCAAGGCAAGGATGAAGACTAATGCAGCGTACACACGATCGGAAATTCCAACAAGAAAATCATGGATTTTTTTCCAACAAAATTTTGGCTCAAACTTGCATACACACGGTCACACAAAATTCTGACCGTGTGTACGCGGCATTAGTCTACCACTGTCTTCAGAGACCACTGTTACAGCTGACAGTCTTCCCCCTTGAGTTGTCCTTGCCCAGTGCTGATTTCTACTCACTGTCTGTACTTTGCTCTGTCCCACTGCCTCTCCTGAAGGTTCTCCTCCAACTGTCTCCTGTGGTGGCATCCTTCTAGGCCATCTCCTTGGTAGGGGATTCCCTCAAGGGCCACCATCAGCCTCTCCCCAGCACTCCATCTCCACATTCCGACGCCCCTGCTGAAATGGTCCATGTCTATTTATAGGGTTGTCTTTACACCCTGCCAGCCTACTTCTGCCAATTGGCTATTGGTCCCCTGTGAGGAGTTTGGCTTGTTCAGTGCTGCAATTGATCTCCTATAATCTAGATATCATGGATTTCTGGTAAGAGGCTATATTTTACTCCCTACACGTGTGGATTACAGTATCGCTGGATTTGTTTGCGTCATCACTTGATTAATTCACCAGTCCCTCTGAGAAGAAAAGTTTTGGACATTGTTTTGGACTTATAAAGTGTTTCACTAACACCTACTTTATATATTTTTTCCAGATTGAATTTTGATCACATTTGTACCCATTCATTCATATAATATAATGATCGTTCAATTTTTTCCTGTTCAATATTTTATTGAGTTTTACAAGAAAGAAAAAAAATATATATATATATATATATATATATATATATATATATATATATATATATATATATATATATAATAAGCAACATATTATGAGACACATATATAAGTATAGACATGTCTATATCTACATAACTCTATGTAACTCAAAACTAACAGGAGAGTAGAAAGAAAACTTTGTGAATAACATAGTTGGATAATAAATGTGAGGACCCAATTATGGGTCAAACATTTTTGAGGGTAAAGTTCTGTAGAGCATGCCTCCTGACCACTCATCCACCCCAAATGGGTTCAAACTGTGGACGAGTGGGGGCACGCACAGTAAATGTGAGAGTTATTGAGGTAATTGAGTAGTAAACCATGTGTTATAGAAAAAGAAGTATAACGCTCTCCTAACAAATTATAATCTTTATAATGGTGTTTTCATAACTAACATAACCAACTGTGAAAACAGTAAATTGGAAATGAAGATGAAAAAAATAAGATATTGATCATTCAAACCGTCTAAATATAATTCTACAGTGGTAGGATATGTCTCATAAAAAAAGAGAGAAATAAGTATCCCTATATTATAAATATCATACAGGGAAAGAAAGAAAAAAAAAAAAAAGGAGAAAGCTTAAAAGCAAAAAATTAGTAATAGAGAGAGGGGGGAGGAAGGGGTGGGAGGGAGAGTTTCCCGAGGTGATGGCCTGGCTCCTGATTGAGAAAGACAAATAATTTAGTAAAAAGACTATATAACCTAGTGAGGTAACAGCAAAGATTGGTCAAAATCAGTGGGGAGGTAGTGATTAACCCATGGTTGCCAAATCTTACGAAATGTATTAATTTTATTGTCTTCTATAGCTGCAGTCTTAGCTTGTACAAGTGCTCTGTTCATTCTGTGTTTAGTCTCTGCTAGGATTAGAGTTTGTGATTTCCATGCTTTGGCAATAGTTTGCTTAGCTGCTGTGTTAAGTTGGATGAGCAATTGAAATTGCGTGTGGCTAAGTGTATCGGGTTTTAGGTTAAGAAGTGCTGTAGCAAGATCAGGGTGAATTGAGTTTTCTAAGGCTGTAGAAGCCATTAAAAAAACATTCTTCCAAAATTCCTGGGCTACTGGACATTGCCACCAAATGTGGAAATGTGTACCTGGTTTTTCACAACCTCTGAAACAATTAGTTGGGTATGTGGGGATAAATTTGGCAATTCTAGCAGGTACCAGATACCAACGTGCTAAGACTTTATAGTTAGATTCTACGGCAAAACAATTAGGAGAAGAGGATTTAGTGGTTAACCAGATCTTAGACCAATCTTTGGTATCGAACACTCGGCCAATGTCTTGCGCCCATTTAGTAGCATATGAGGGTAACATTTCATCAGTGGGCACATTGAGACGTTGATATATAGTAGATATTAGTCCTCTAATATGTGGATCGCTTATACAGATCCGCTCAAATTGTGTCATTTAGTTGAGAGATGAGCCTTTATTAAGTAATGGTTCGTAGAAATTTTTGATTTGCAAATAACGAAAAATGTCACTTATAGGAAGGCCAAAGGTTTCACATAGAACAGGGAAGGTATGAATAGTAGTGGCAGAGGTTAGTCTGTATAAGCGAGTTAGGTTACTGGAGGACCAGGCAGAGAATGATCTTGGGAATTTCCAAGCAGGATAAAAAGCTGGATTACTTAAAAATGAAAGTAGGGGGTTATGTGGGGTATGAAGGTTATGTGAAATCTTAAATTTGTCCCAAGTAGCTAAGGTTTGTTTTGTTATAGGGTTGGTGAGACATAATCTATCGGCAGGATGAAGCCATAGTATGTTGGCCACTGAGATTGGGTTGTTATCCACCGATTCAATAGCTACCCATTTGTTTCAACTGTAGCATGGTATTTGGGAAGAAGTGCGATTTGTGCAGCATAAAAATAGGAGGAGAAATTGGGTAATCCTAAACCATCTCTCAATTTATGGAGATAAAGTGTAGATTTGGAAATGCGAGGTTTAGTGGTACCCCAAATAAAGGACATAACCCTCCGTTGAGTGAGTCTTAGAAAATATGACGGTAACGAGTTAGGAAGGGTTCTAAATAAATATAAAATTTTTGGCAGTATAGACATTTTTATTGCATTAATCCTACCCAGCCTTGATAGTGTAAGAGGGGTCCATTGTTTCATAAAACCAGAAGTTTGTTTTAGGAGAGGTAAATAATTAGCCGCAAAAAGATCCTTAAGGGAAATAGTGAGTTGTATACCTAGGTATGGGAGTTGTTTAGGGACCCAATTGAATGGTAAAGAGTCTTGTGCACATTGGAGTTCTGATGGGGATAAAGAAATATTTAACGCGTTTGATTTTGTGGGATTAACATGAAGTCCTGAAATGTGGGCAAAGTTATCTAATGTAGCGAGTAGACTTGGGGTGGTTCTATGAGGATGTGATAGGAAGACAAGTATATCATCCGCGAAAAGACATAATTCGTGTTTGTGACCACCTAGTTCAATACCTTTAATATCGGGATTAATTAATTAATTGTGCCAAGGGTTCTATTAGTAAGGCAAAGAGTAACGGGGAGAGGGGGCAACCTTGTCTGGTACATAGTTACATAGTTACATAGTTAGTCAGGTTGAAAAAAGACACAAGTCCATCCAGTTCAACCACAAAAAAATAAACAAACAAAATAAAAAAACACAATACAATCCCATACACCCAACTCCATACCCACAGTTGATCCAGAGGAAGGCAAAAAACCCCAGCAGAGCATGATCCAATTTGCTACAGCAGGGGAAAAAATTCCCTCCTGATCCCCCGAGAGGCAATCGGATTTACCCTGGATCAACTTTACCTACAAATCTTAGTACTCAGTTATTTTATGTACATTTAGGAAAGAATCCAGGCCTTTCTTAAAGCAATCTACTGAGCTGGCCAGAACCACCTCTGGAGGGAGTCTGTTCCACATTTTCACAGCTCTTACTGTGAAAAAACTTTTCCGTATTTGGAGGTGAAATCTCTTTTCCTCTAGACGTAAAGAGTGCCCCCTTGTCCTCAGTGTTGACCGTAAAGTGAATAACTCAACACCAAGTACACTGTATGGACCTCTTATATATTTGTACATGTTGATCATATCCCCCCTAATTCTCCTCTTCTCAAGAGTGAATAGATTTAGTTCTTCTAATCTTTCCTCATAGCTGAGCTCCTCCATGCCTCTTATCAGTTTGGTTGCTCTTCTCTGCACTTTCTCCAGTTCTCCGATATCCTTTTTGAGAACTGGTGCCCAAAACTGAACTGCATATTCCAGATGAGGTCTTACTAATGATTTGTACAGGGGCAAAATTATATCTCTGTCTCTGGAGTCCATACCTCTCTTAATACAAGAAAGGACTTTGCTCGCTTTGGAAACCGCAGCTTGGCATTGCATGTTATTATTGAGCTTATGATCTACCAAGACCCCCAGATCCTTCTCCACTACAGGTACCTCTTCTGATGTCTAACATTGTTGACTTGTAACCAGCGTATTTGATGTATGCTCTCGGGTTATTATAGAGGGAGGAAACTCAGGTTAAGAAATGGTTTCCAAAACCCCATTTTTGAAGTGTATACTCCATGTATGGCCAAGTGACAGAGTCAAATGCTTTCCTTATGTCTGATCGTTCAATTTTTTATCACCTTCATTTGTATGTTGGGATAGATTAAGTAGACAGCGCAGTGTTGTATTACATTACCATATATTTTGTCTTTGTTCTGACATTTCAAGTGCTGCAGTCTACTTTATATATTTACACCTTTATTTCTAAACGTAAGGTTTATTTGTATTTAACACTCTATCATATATTTTGGTCCTGTAAAAATCTTTCCAGTTTCTCGATCGAAATATTTAAATTACTCTCTGATTTTACAGGTGTCCTTCCTAAGCCAAATTCTGCACTAGCAAACTTACAAATTGATGACTTACACCCACCATTACGCACAGTAACTACCCACACATACTAATAGCTGCAAGAACAGTGATAGCTAAACATTGGAGAGCAGATCAGGTTCCTAATAAATCTGAAGTCTTATTAGTCCAGCTGAACTACTCGCATAAAAAATCCTCATCTCTTAGAACCGGTAAAAGCGGGCGTTTTGAGGCAGTATGAAAGCCGTGGACAGACTGGTGTACCCTTCGAGATTCGTACAACTCCTCCTGAGTGTGTCTCGCTGAGATGTATAAATGTTTTTCTTTACTGTTGTTTATTAATTAATCTTCAGAATATCCTTGTTTGATTATGTGAAAATCAACAGTGTTTAAATATGGCCTTCCCGTCCTAGTATGTTTTAACCAGTTAAGACCCGGACCAATATGCAGGTTAAGGACCTTGCCCCTTTTTGCGATTCGGCACTGCGTCGCTTTAACTGACAATTGCGCTTTACAACCCCTTTAAGAGTTATATATATAGGCCCAGATTCACATACATCGGCGCATATTTATGCGGGCGTAGCGTATCCAATATACGCTACGCCGACGCAGCGCACAGAGGCAAGCACTGGATTTGCCAAGCACTCGCTCCCACTCGCTCTTAAAGATACGCTGGGTTTCCTCGGCGTAAACAAGCCAGCGTAGGTGGAAGTGAGCGTGAGCCATGCTAATGAGGCGCGACCCCATGCAAGCGCCATAGAAGTACTTAAAATGAACAGTACATTCGCCGTCCCGTGGCCGCATTCCCTGTGCGCATGCTCAGAATCACGTCGGAACTACTCCCTAAGATAAGTTGAATCACTGCCTACGACGTGAACGTAACCTACGCCTAGTCATATTCACATACAACGTAAACGACAAAAGATACGACGGCTTGTGTTCCCTGGTCCATACCTTAGCATGAGTTGCGCCTCCTATATGGGGAATAACTTTACGCCGGACGTACGACTTACGCAAACCGTGTATATTATGCACCGGGCGCAACTATGTTCGTGAATCGGCGTATCTCCCTCATTTGCATATGTGCATAGAAAATCAATGGGAGCGGAAAATGCGCCCAGCGTAAATATGCGCCCACGATACGACGGCGTAGGCAAGTTACGTCGGTCGTAGGAAGCCTATTTTTAGGCGTATCTCAGATTGTGGGCACGGCGCACAGATACAACGGCGCATAGATAGACTTATGCAGCGTATCTCTTGTTCTAATTTAACCACTTGCTTACTGGGCACATATACCCCCTTCCTGCCCAGGCGAAATTTCAGCATTCAGCACTGCGTCGATTTAACTGACAATTGCGCTGTCGTGCGACGTGGCTCCCAAACAAAATTGATGTCCTTTTTTTCCCACAAATAGAGCTTTATTTTGGTGGTATTTGATCACCTCTGCGATTTTATTTTTTGCGCTATAAACAAAAAAAGCTATAATAAATATCCATTTTTTTTTTAAACATTTTTTTTTCTCAGTTTATCCGATATGTATTCTTCTACATATCTTTGATGAGAAAAAAAATCGCAATAAGCGTATAGTGATTGGTTTGCGCAAAAGTTATAGCGCCTAAAAAATAGGGGATAGAATTATGACCTTTTTTTGTTATTTATTTCCTACTAGTAATGGCAGCGATCTGCGATTTTTTTTTCAGGACTGCGATATTACGGCGGACACATCAGACACTTTTGACACATTTTTGGGACCATTCAGATTTATACAGCGAACGGTGCAAACAAATGATTACTGTATAAATGTGACTGGCAGGGAAGGGGTTAACACTAGGGGGCGATTAAGGGGTTAATGTGTTCCCTAGGGAGTGATTCTTACTGTAGGGGGAGGGGACTGACTGGGGGAGGTGACCGATCTGTGTCTCTACAGGGAGTGCAGAATTATTAGGCAAGTTGTATTTTTGAGGATTAATTTTATTATTGAACAACAACCATGTTCTCAATGAACCCAAAAAACTCATTAATATCAAAGCTGAATATTTTTGGAAGTAGTTTTTAGTTTGTTTTTAGTTTTAGCTATTTTAGGGTGATATCTGTGTGTGCAGGTGACTATTACTGTGCATAATTATTAGGCAACTTAACAAAAAAAAATATATACCCATTTCAAATATTTATTTTTACCAGTGAAACCAATATAACATCTCAACATTCACAAATATACATTTCTGACATTCAAAAACAAAACAAAAACAAATCAGTGACCAATATAGCCACCTTTCTTTGCAAGGACACTCAAAAGCCTGCCATCCATGGATTCTGTCAGTGTTTTGATCTGTTCACCATCAACATTGCGTGCAGCAGCAACCACAGCCTCCCAGACACTGTTCAGAGAGGTGTACTGTTTTCCCTCCTTGTAAATCTCACATTTAATGATGGACAACAGGTTCTCAATGGGGTTCAGATCAGGTGAACAAGGAGGCCATGTCATTAGTTTTTCTTCTTTTATACCCTTTCTTGCCAGCCATGCTGTGGAGTACTTGGACGCGTGTGATGGAGCATTGTCCTGCATGAAAATCATGTTTTTCTTGAAGGATGCAGACTTCTTCCTGTACCACTGCTCGAAGAAGGTGTCTTCCAGAAACTGGCAGTAGGACTGGGAGTTGAGCTTGACTCCATCCTCAACCCGAAAAGGCCCCACACACAGAGATCCACGTCCCTGGCCTGGGCTCTGTAACTGCCGATCGCGGGTACCTGGCGGACATCGCGTTCGCCAGGCACGTACATTGGCACCTGAGTGACGTGGTTAAAGCTTGTAGGAGGAGTTTTCATTCTCCTCTGACTGTCCTATGAGGCTGCATGAACCCCGACCCTCTGTCTGGACAGTGCTGCTTGGCCCTGTGCCGATCAAATGCACCCTGCTAAGAAGAAAAAAAAAACTCTAGCAGTACACACCAAACTGAAGCATGTAGAGTGCCTCCAAGGCTCTGTACTATCAGGAGATGAATTGGGGACTGTGGAAGAAGGGGAGGATCAGAGAAGACAGGATCAAACAACCTTTTTGCACAATGCAGAGGATTAACCCCTTAGATCACACAATGAGCATAACAAGCATGCTTTACTGTATATATAGACTGATTTTACTGTTGTGGGTTTAGTAACTCTTTAAGTATTGGTAAACTGTAATATTAAAAAAAAAAGGGGGTTAATTCTGCTTTAAATATACAGAAATATAAATTGTGATTTACATTCATTTGAAACAAGCAGTTGGTTTTACAATTCTGAAACAGTTTTTAATATTTTAAACAATGTACACATTATCTCGTTACCCTTCCAGTCAGTGCAGATCAGTGATATCAACTGTTCAGGTACACTACCGCTGCCTCTAAAGCCCTGTACACACGATTGGTTTGTCCGATGAAAACAGACCGATGGACTGTTTTCATCGGACAAACCGATCGTGTGTGGGCCCCATCGGTTTGTTTTCCATCAGTGAAAAAAATAGAACATGTTTTAAATTTTTCCTGTGGATAAAAAAACGATAGAAAAAAAACGATCGTCTGTGTGGAAGTCCATCGGTCAAAAATCCACGCATGCTCAGAATCAAGTCGACGCATGCTCGGAAGCATTGAACTTCATTTTTCTCAGCACGTCGTGGTGTTTTACGTCACCGCGTTTTGGCACGGTCGGATTTTTGACTGATGGTGTGTAGGCAAGACTGATGAAAGTCAACCTTATCGGTTATCCGTCGAAAAAATCCCTCGGATTAGATTCCATCAGATATCCGATCGTGTGTACAGGGCTTAACAGTGCACAGGACTCCGAGAGTGGAGGCCATCATGTGACGGCTGAAACGAGGAGAAAATACGTTTTTTTGGGGGCCAGTTAAAATTTGCACACATTAGTGTGCAGCCTATATGTATACAGAATAACTTTTTAGATTATTGCTGTTAGGGTCCTTTCACACGGGGCGGATCAGTAATGATCCCTGTGAACCTCTGCTTGCTCAGTGGGGATCGCTCCGTTGATCCCCGCTGAGCCGGCAAATGACAGGGCGGTCCCCACACACTATGCAGGGACCGCCCTGTCTTTTCTCCGTTCTTCCCTATTGGGGGATCGGATGAACACAGGCCGTTAGTCCGTGTTCCTCTGATCCGATCTGCAGACAGAAGGAAATATAGGGTTTCCTCCATCTGCAGAATCGGAGCATTGCGGAGGCGGGTGAGATCGGGTGTCCGCTGACGCCCGCGATCTCATAGGGACCAATGTATGTCCCTTTTTCATCCGCACACAGATGGATGAAAAAGCGGACATACGGTCCGCAGGTGTGAAAGGGGCCTTAAGCTTTATATCAACTTTAACATACGTCAATTAGATTGTGAGCTCTTTGGTCAGCATACATGCTCATCTGAGTGAACCGTTCTAGCAAAGCCGTTGAATTATTCGGACCTCTATGACTTCAGCGCTTCTCCTATTATCTTTTGCTCTTCCACTAACTGTGATTATGCTTCTACTATCTTCTTTCCTCTCTATCTTTTCTACTTTATCTATGTCGCTCATTTCCTTACGCCGTTCCTCCATCTTATCTCGTATTTTTTTTTTTACACTTTCTCTCCTTCCAACTTTTTGCCGCTCATGTCTCTCCCATGTCTATAGTGCCTGGGGAACAGCGATATGAGGAGGGGGCTGTCCATGCATTATAAAGGTATTAGGAAGCTCCTAAGCTTGATCCCACAGCTCCACATTTTCAAAGCCCCATTAGCATATATTGAGCTGGCTTCTGACAGTCTGAGCTGCTGGCATTCTAGTCTGTGAGATGAATTGCTTAGGGTTCCCTGGTTGGCAGATCAGCAGTAGAGCTCAGTCTGGGGTGGGGGGGGGGGGCTCTCCTCTGGCTCCTTTCTTCTTAAACTCATAACACCTGTTGTCTCTTCTGATACTTAATGTGTCTGGATGTCTAAAGGTGCCACCTAGTGACATATGGTTCTTCTGACAACAGGACTCAGATGGCAGGAGAACGAAGGAGAAGGTCAAATGCACTGTAAGCATTCGCGTCTCATTCTGTATAGATTGAGTTGCATCAGCCAGCCGTGTATTCCAATCCAGTAAAAGAAAGATATACCGTATATACTCGAGTATAAGCCGAGTTTTTCAGCACATTTTTTGTGCTGAAAATGCCCCCCTCGGCTTATACTCAAATCACCTTTTTGCGCCTGATCTTCCGAACTTTGGGAACCTGTTACCGGCCGGCCGTCGGTCCCCTGGACCCCAAACATGTAACCCCACTCTTCTACAAGTGTGCAAAGTTTGTTGTCCGGGGGATCTACGGCCGGGGAGCACCGATTTTTCAAAGCCGGGCACCCCTTCCCTAGACTCCCATGTTAAACGATAATTTCTCTGGTGATTGTTGGGCACCCGGTACCGGCCGGTCGTAGGTCCCCTGGACCCGGACCTTGGCACACATGTAGACCCATTTCTCCTTTACAAGTGTGCAACATCTGTTGTCCGGGGGACCTACGGCTGGGGAGCACCGATTTTTCAAAGCCGGGCACCCCTTCCGTAGACTCTAGTCATGGGCACAGTGAGGCATGGGCACAGTGAGGCAAAGTGAGGCATGCAGATGGACACCCCAGTCTTATACTCGAGTAAATACGTTTTCCAATTTTTTGGTGGTAAAATGAGGTGCCTCGGCTTATATTCCGGTCGGCTTATACTCGAGTATATACGGTATCTTGTACTTGTTTTTGTTTACAGCTCAACAAATATTACTGACCCAAAATGTGCTCTTGTGTCCCCCAAACAAAAGGTATGTCTGTAGAAAGTGTCAAAGCTGTTGAATTAACGGCACACTTAGCTGCTCACACAAAAATCAAAGCGGTTTATTTCCTTTTATCAGCACTCCCCTCGCAAGATTGCAAGGAGATGAGAGGTAAGGAGAAGAGAAGAGGTGCTTGCAAGCCTGGATGGCTTTGGGGGGGGCTTACCTGTTACAGCTTATAGCGAAACCTTACCATAATGCCCTGTACACATGACCGGTTTTCCCATCGGAATAAACTCTGACGGTTTTTCAGACTGAGTTCTGACAGAATTCCGCTCAGTGTCTTGCATTCACACGGTCACATCAAATTCCGACCGTCAAGAACGCGTAAAGTACAACACTGCAACGAGCCGAGAAAAATTTATTTCAATGCTTCCGAGCGTGCGTCGACTTGATTCTGAGCATGCATGGGTTTTAGTCCGTCGGAATTGCATCCAGACGAACGGAAATTCCGATGAGAACGTCTTCCCTATCTAATTCTGTCGGAATTTCCAACAGAAAAAGTCTGGGGCATACACACGGGCGGAATATTAGATGAAAAGCTTCTGTCTGACCTTTTCCGTCCGTAATTCCGCTCATGTATACGCGGCATAACAGCTTGATAACAATTAATGTTATTTAACAAAAGAACATACATTCCACATTAATAATTATACTGCCAAAATTAATGTGTGCTGTAAATTGCCTCCAGCATTTTGCCTGTTTCTTCTTGCCGGAGGCTCCCACTAGACGAGGGCAGTCACTTCCTTACTGAGAAGAACTCTCCTACTTTCTCTAAAGTATATACATTTTCAGCGTTGATTGTATGTCTTGGCTCAGCTAGAGACAAAAAAATAATAATCTGACAGGGGTTATAACCCTCTCTTACTCTATCCAAAATGAAGAAAACATTTTTGCCTATAGTTCAACTTTATGTACTACGTGTGGGTGAAAAACTAGGTGGTGGTGATAAATTAAATTAAATTAAAAGGGATTAAGTTAGCCAATGTCTTCTGGGAATTTTATGTAATGAATTTTGAATAGTACAGCAATGTGATAATCCAATTATCTGTATGTACAATAAAGCAGTTTACATTTCCGTAAAAAGGCAATCAGTATGCAGAATATTCACACTGCAATATGAAAATATGACCGAAGAGTGCTTCTGTTATAAAGTGGCCTCACAATAGTGCTGTGCTGGTGATACAGGATGCACAAATGCGTCCCTAGATGCAGGTTGGAACACGGTCCTTCCTCAAACTTGCAACAGTTTCCAGGGGCATTTTGGACAATTTCTACACTGTCTCCCACTCATCAGGAGCCTTTCCCTACACTCATTCTATCTTCCCACTGAGTACTCTGTTCCTAGCTGGCTATTATTATTATACATGATTTATATAGCGCCAACAGTTTATGCAGTGCTTTACAATGTGGAGGGGTGACAGCGAAATTACAGTACAGTTCAAAACAGAAGGTACAGGAAGGCCCTGCTCATAGAGCTTACATTCTAAAGGGAGGGGGGGGGAGAGGTGGTACAAAAGGTAATGGCTGCAGAGAATGATTTTGTCACGGAAGCATGAATCAGACGTACAACAACAGATACATTAAATAGGAAGGCTTTATTAAAAATCAAACCGCAAGGTTAAAGTCCAAACGGATTCTCAAACAGTAAGCAGAGTCTTCCACCTGAGCCAGGGTCGATAGCCAGGAATGAGCGTCAGCCAAGCCGGAGTCCGTATCAAGAGAGAGGTGGTGGAACAAAGCCGTGGATCAGGAGCCAGAAGGATAGTCCGAACGAAGCCAGGGATCAGGAGCCAGAAGGATAGTCCGAACGAAGCCAGGGATTAGGAGCCAGAAGGATAGTCCGTGGAAGCCGGGTCGGTAACCAAGAGCAGCAGCACAATCTCAGGAGCATGTGTATACAAGAGGCCCAAGCAGGGAAATGCAGCAACTGCCCTCCTATATATATGCAAGGCATCCAGCTCCTCCCAGTGGGAAGGAGGAGCCACAGGGTGTGGTAAGTTATAAGAACCCCAGGAAGCAATATGGCCGCCAGCACATGTCAGAAGTAAGAAGCCTGCAAGAAGGTAAGACCATGACAGATTTGATGGGGGTGTATCAGGGACAGTTGTTAGGTGGGTGTGGGATAGACTTCCCTGAATAAATACGTTTTCAGGAATCTCCTAAAGGTGGACAGGGTAGGGGCTGATCGGAAATACCGGGGCAGGGAGTTCCAGAGGATCAGAGAGGCTCTGGAGAAGTCCTGAATGCGAGCATGGGAGGAGGTAACAAGGGAGCTATAGAGCAGGAGGTCCTGGGAGGAGCAGAGAGGACGATTTGGGCGATATCTGCAGATGAGGTTTGTGATGTAGATGGGGGCTATGTTGCGAATGGCCTTGTATGTTGTGGTTAGCATTTTGAATTTCATACTGTGGGGTAGTGGAAGCAAGTGGAGGGATTGGAAGAGAGGAAGAGCAGTCACGGATCGGTTAGTAAGGTGTATTTGTCTATCAGCAGAATTTATAATAGACTGAAAGGGGGGATAGCCTGCATAAGAGTAGGCCATTAACCACTTAAGCCCCGGACCATTTTGTTGCTAAATGACTAGGCCACTTTTTGCGATTTGGCACTGCGTCGCGTTAACTGACAATTGCGCGGTCCTACGATGTGGCTCCCAAACAAAATTGATGTCCTTTTTTCCCACAAATAGAGCTTTCTTTTGGTGGTATTTGATCACCTCTGCGGTTTTTATTTTTTGTGCTATAGACAAAAATAGAGCAAAATTTTGAAAAAAAAAAACTGTTTTACTATAATAAATATCCCCCAAAAAGATCAAAAAAAAATTTTTTTCCTCAGTTTAGTCCGATAGGTATTCTCCTACATATTTTTTGTACAAAAAATCACAATAAGTGTTTATTGATTGGTTTGCGCAATAGTTATAGTGTCTACAAAATATGGAATAATTTTATAGCATTTTTATTAATAATTTATTTTTTTACTAGTAATGGCGGTGATCTGCGATTTTTATCGTGACTGCAACATTATGGCGGACACATCGGACACTTTTGACACATTTTTGGGAGCATTGTCATTTTTACAGCGATCAATGCTATAAAAATGTACTGGTTACTGTGAAAATGACACTGGCAGTGAAGGGGTTAACCACTAGGTGGCGCTGTAGGGTAAGTGTTCCCTAAGGAGTGATTCTTACTGTAGGGCGCGTGGCTTGCTGTGACGCGTCACTGATTGTGTTCCCGATGACAGGGAACACAATCAGTGACAGTGTCACTAGGCAGATGTCGTGTTTACACTAACATCTCCCTATTCTATCTCTCCGTGAGACGATCACAGGTATGCCCGCGGCGATCAAGATCACGGCTGGCACGCGAGCGGAACAATCGCTTTTTAAAGGGGATGTACAGGTACGTCCTTTTGCCTGCCCGTGCCATGCTGCAGATGTATATCTGCGTGCGGTGGGTGGCCACGTCATCAGGAAGCGTCCCGACGACGTGACAATCACGAAACGTACGTCGAGGCGCACTGGTCACGCACAATCAACGTACCTCCAGTTACTTCCGGTCACGCTGGCTCTCCTTCCTGGAGAGGCGGAACGCACGCTGCTCTACAGGCTTCCCGAAGCTTGGGACCGTCTCTCCATCTGTATTGAATGCCATTCAGCCTCAGTGCCGTGGAAAGGCACTATTCAAGTAAGGGGCCACTTGGCGGTGCTTGTTTTTTATCTATTTTAAATAAACGTTATTATTCTATGGCGATTTTCTTTTTTGATTTACTTCATGTGGTGTGGAGTGTGGCGGTATCAAGATGGCAAGAATCAAGTCTGGAATCTATGGTTATTTCTCACGCCTTATTTGACCTCTTTTTAATTAAATTGGTCAACATCTTGTGTGTGGAGTGTGGCGTTATCAAGATAGCAAGAATCAAGTCTGGAATTCATGGTTCTTTCTCACGCCTTATTTGACCTCTTTTTAATTAAATTGGTCAACATCTTGTGGTAAGGTGCCATCCATGAGCACTTTTGCAGTGATTTTACCCTTTCTCTGGTGGAGGTGGAAACCTGTATTAATTAAGTGGAATCATCTTTCAAGCATTTGTTGTTTATTCACTTCAATCTATGGACTTTTTTTCTGCACATTATTTGTTTTAGTTATTTCCCATTTGGGAGTTTGCACTATAATGGACATTAATGTATTGCCGTTACAAATCTAATATTTACATTTATATATTATACTCATCACCTAAACAAATCACTGTTGCTGACATAATTATCTATTTGTTTACACATAGATGGTCAAAATCTGGTAGTGCCCCCTTTCTTTCACTCATTTGATAATGTCAACCAACGGTCTGGACATTATTTTACTGCTCATCACTACCATCACCCCTAGACACAACATAGAGGTAACTTAAATACGCTGATCCCAAATCTAACCAGCGGCTCCTCCGGGGGTAGCGCTACATAAAGAAATCTAAAATGTGATTATTATAGTGGGGAACAAAGGCTATAACATGGTTTATAAGGCTAAATCAACATTTTTCACATTTTATACCTCTGACTTATTTGGCGTATTCCATTTTCTCAGTTAGATTTAATTACGTCTCTTTTCCTGCTTCCTATGGGTTTTCATATTTGCCGTCTCATTCAGATTTTAGTTTTTTTTTTTGTTTTCAATACTTTTTTTACTAATTTTATAAATAAAAAATAACATACATACATACATAAATTCCACAATTACACATAATTAACCACTTCCCGACCGCCTTACGACTATATACGGCGGCACTTTAAAGATGGATATCTCGGTAACGGCAGCAGCTGCTGCCACAACCGAGGTATCCAACTTTAGTGTGAGCGGTCCTGTAAAAGATAACGATGGTCTCCGGCGGATTCGCCGCGAGATCACCGTTATTGGTGGTGGGAGGGGGCCTCGCCGCGCTCTCCGCCGCTTACCGGAGCCGTCGGTAGCGGCGGAGGCGGTCGGGTGCTTCAGCCTGCTCTGTGGGGATACGAGTGAGGGCAAGATGGCCCCACCCGTCCCCATAGCATTGCTGGGCGGAAGTGACGTCAAAACTACCCACACACAATATATGCACCAAGCCCAGGAGCCAGAGTCATAAATAGACTCTGCCCGAATCAAGATGGCTACCAGCCTCCAATTGGTTAGCTGCCCCAATGACCCAGGAAACCATAGCGTTACCATGCTCCTCTCGACTTCCTCTCCCTCTGCTATACCGCTGCGGTTGAGCATCACCTGCAGTGGAGAAAGTAGACTGCTCATGCCTACACTTACTCCCTCTCCCTTTTGTTGGATGCTGTTCTCTGGATCACAACACAGCAAAGAACAACACGAAAACTACAATTAACATAGTTAATTAACAATTAACACAAAAGGGAAAAGTACAAATGACCTAATAAGAGTACTTTGAAGGGAGCTGTCTGTGGTTGGACCGCAAGGGTTAGAGAACCCCAGTGTGCTCTGTGGGGTTTTGTTGCAAATAGTCATCTTCTGGTTGTGACTCTGGGGCCACAGATTGGTGGGCTTTGACTGCATCCTCCATACCCCTTTCACCTGGCCCCAAGACCAATTCCTCAGACAAACCTGGGCAATCTTATGTTTGCAGGGACTGCTGTACTGTCTGCAGCCATTGTACTTGTGCTTCTGAGTCTGTAGAGGCTGAAGGATCGTGCAACAGAGGAGGTAGGTACCATTCATCGGTAACCTTCTGCACTGGTGGGACATCCACAGTGTCAAGTTCCCTCTGTCTTAGTCTGTTTTGGCGGAGCAGTCGCCACTTAATATGCAGGGTCTTAGCAGGTTGTAGTGGAGACATCTTTGTTGGGATTGGGACCCTCTGAGACTACGGTATATACTTGAGTTGAAGGAAAGCGTTGTTAACCCAATAAGGACTACGCTCCCACTTGAGCTCCAGTTTTCTGCCCTTTTCATTTTTAGTATTTTCCACCAACACCCAGTCCCCTGGTCGCAATAGCAGTTCCTCTAGGCAGAATCATTGGCTAAGTCTTTTTGTCTGTTCAACCCCACCTGCTTGGTTTCTGTATCCAATCTCAATGTTCCTGCACTCTGCGGAGGCAAGCTGGGGCGGGCACGCAAGTTCTATTAGGCTTCCTTGTCTCACCTGGAGCGGCGAGACTTTTGTTCAGTGAGACCAGTAGGAGGTCCACCAGTAGCCGGCCATAGCGACCGAACATCAAGAAGAAGGAAGAGTGGCCTGTGGCTCAATGAACCTTGTTATTGTAGGCCCACACCACAACCCCCACATGTTGGTGCCATCTATCTCAGTCCCTCTGTTCAAGAGTCTGTAGCATGCCCAGCAGGGTGTATTTGAACTGTCCACAAGCTCCATTACCCTGTGGGGTGTAAGGAGTGGTATGCAATTATCAAGGTGGCACAGCTGAGACCTAATCACTGACTCAAGTTTCGGGCCTTGGTCTGAGAGTGTACGGTTGGGTCAACCGTATGGTTGGACCACATGTTCCCAAAACAATATAGCCATGGTTGGGGCTGTCTGGTCCTTAGTGGGGACTACCACCCCCAACTTGGTGAAATTGTCAACAAAAACCAGGGCATGACGATACCCTGAGGGAGAGCTGGATATCGTCAAAAAGTTCACAGTGACCAATTCAAAGGGCTCCAAGGTGGTGATAGTCATTGGTGTTGCCTTTTAAGGAGGGGACTTATGCACAGAGCAGGTTTCACACTCCCGGAATGCCTTCTGTGCCACAGCAAGGGCACCTGCATGAGATCTGGATCCTTCTGCTGGATCAGTGCCCATTCCCCTTGTTTGTAGATTTCAGCAGCCTCTGCCTGGGGGACCGTGACTTGCACCTTGAGGGAGCATGAGGTGGCTGCTGTGGGCAGGACAAGGGCCACTTTAATATCCTTTTTGCTAGAGTCCATATTCTCCCGTGGGCATTCCACTGGATAGAAGGATAGAGCATCTGCATGCCCTTTTCAGACGTTCCCCAATATCCAGCAGGAGCCGTTCCCCATATATCCAGCAGGAGACATTCCCCATATATCCAGCAGGAGACATTCCCCATATATCCAGCAGGAGACATTCCCCATATATCCAGCAGGAGACATTCCCCATATATCCAGCAGGAGACATTCCCCATATATCCAGCAGGAGACATTCCACATATATCCAGCAGGAGACATTCCCCATATATCCAGCAGGAGACATTCCCCATATATCCAGCAGGAGACATTCCCCATATATCCAGCAGGAGACGTTCCCCATATATCAACCAGTTTTTTTACAGAAAAGGAATCTCATAGTGACTTAGTATGTATACACTATATATAGGGCTTGTCCAGCCCCTGCAAGTCCCAACCAAGGATCTGGGTCAGAGGAGAGCAGAACTGTGACAAATGTCCCGTACACACAACCAGGTTTTCCGACGAGAAAGCTGCGAGGAGAGCTTTTGGCCGGGAATCCCGGCCGTGTGTATGCTCCCTCGCAGTTTTATCAACGTGAAAACTGCCAAACCTGCTGGACAAAAAAAGAGAACTAGCTCTTTTTTTTTCCGCTGGGATTCCTGACGGAGCTTTTCCCGTCAGAAAACCCATCCGTGTGTAGCAGAACCCGGCCATTTTTGGCAGTTTTTTTGTGGGGAAAAACTCAGATGGAGCATAAACACAGTGGAAAAGTTCTCGTCAGAGTTTTCCCTTCAGGAAAACCGATCGCCTGTACGGGGGAAAAGTAGAGAGCTGGTTCTCGGTTTTCCCCTCTGGATTTCCGACGGACCTTTTCCCGTCTGGAATCCCGGTCGTAGGCATAACACGAGAAGTATGGCTTCCTCAAAATCCAATAGAGGTTCTCACTTTATTCGACAACTGTCATATGGACAGGAAGTGGGGAGACTTTCTTTAATTTCCTGCTCTATTTGATAAGACAGAAAGTAAGAAAACATATCTCATAGGGACAAGGACAACTATAGAAAAAATAAACCTTTTCAATGCTAAGGTTGGGCTTTAATTCCCACGATAATTACACTGTTTTGTGCTCCTGCAGAGTAGCTAGACAAGACACCAGCAAATATTAGGAAGAATGCAGTGGAACCGGCTGTGATGGTTCAGGGGTTCCTCTGTCATGCCATTCTTTTCTCCTATGAAAAATGAAGATATATTTTTGAGGGTTTTTATACATAAAAATTAGAATAGCGGGTATTTTTGAACATGATTTACAATTGCTGTGCAGCACAGAGTGAGTCATTGTGATCCATTATCAGCTATTAGTTAGTGTCAGCATTCCTGTGGTGTCTTTCAGGAAACCCGCAGAGATGCGCATACCAAAATTACTTCCCTCTTCCTTCCAGCCTTATCGCCAATACTGTCACTTATGATAAGCTCCCAGGGTTCTAACATCTATATTTATGAATGTCACCTGCAGCTTTCTCTATAGGTCAACATATGATCTATGTTAATTTGTCCTTGTGTGTGTGTGTGTCTGTAAAGAACGTATCTTATGGTCATCACATGTGCATTTCAATGCATTTACAAATATACATTTCTCTGGTGTTTACTGTATCAGTGTTGAATATATAACTTGAGATGAACTTGAGATCCTAAGGAGATATTTTCCTACACGCAGCTGACTTCCTATCAGTTATTTCATGCTGCGGACAGCCTCTGCTTTCTCCATTTCCATTCGTTTTTTAGCCTGTTACCCACCCTCCATGTAATTTAACCCGTTTGTTGTTAGAGCCATTTTTGTGTTTTTCTGCACATATGTTTAGCAAAATCATTTTAGGTCTGACGATTAGTATTAAAACCCCCAAATATTATCTAATTTGTGAAAGCAGAGATGCTGCAGAATAAAATAGAGGTAGTTCCAATTTTTTATGTCATACGATATTTGGGCAATAATTTATCACGCACCAAATTTCAGTTAAAAAAAAGAAACAATGTTAATTTTGGGGCAAAATATAAAAGATGAAGTTGCGCCGAGTAAATAGATGACCAACTTGTCAAGCTTTAAATTAACACAAGCCTGCAAAATGATGACAAACTTCGGAACCCTACATTTCTTTAGCTGACGCTTTAAAAGAGTTAATTATGAATAGTGGCCCTAGAATTATTCCTCTTACTCCAGCAAGGGTGGCGATATGTAACTAGTGTATAGGTTACATTTATGTTTGTGTGTGCATACATGTGGGGGCAGGACAGATTCTACAATTTTTTTTGGGGGGGTGGGATTAAATGCTTGGGTCTATTTTTTTTGTACTTTTATTAAAATTTTATATCACATAGGAGACAACAGTTGTACCACGTTGGCGAAGGGCCAATGTTGGGTACCACTATTCAAAAAAGGGCAGCGATCTGTTCCTGGAAACAACAGGCCTGTCAGTCTAACATTGATAGTATGTAAACTATTGGAGGGAGTGATGAGGGCTATATCCAAGAAATTGCTGATAAAAACATTATCATTAGTAGTAATCAGCATGGGTTTACGAAAGGTCGTTCTTGCTAAACAAATCTGTTAACTTTCTATGAGCAATTGATACAGTCCCCCAGATCAGATTACAAACTGAGATCTGTTGGCATGGACCATATGGTATGTATCTAGATGGAAAAAAATTACAGAGGCATGTCCAAAGAGTGGTGATAAATAACGTGTACTCAGACTGTTCTAGGAGTGGTAAGTGGGGTACTCCAAGGCTATGTCTTGGGACAAATTCTGTTTAATTTATTCATAAATGATATAGAGGTCGGTATAGATAGCTCAATCTCAGTGTTTGCTGATGACACAAAACTAAGCAGGGCAATAACTTCATATTAGGATATAGAAGCTTTACAAGAAGACCTGAATAAAATAGGGTGGGCAACTACATGGCAAATGAGATTTAATATTGAAAAATGGAAAGTAATGCACTTTATAATACACATATCTGACCATGCAGCCCGGCAGGTCAGGAAAGGGAGGGGACAAGCAAACCACCCCCCAACCATACCAGGCCCCTTACCCACAACCCTGGGCGGTGGTTGTGGCGATCTGCGGGTAGGGGGATTATCGGAATCTGGAATCCCCCTTTAACCCCAGGTCCCAGCCCCCCCCCCCCCAATGTGAATAAGCATTCAATAAAAAAAGTGTCAAAAAAAAATAAAAAAATAAAAGTAATGTCTCCCGATGTAGATACATCTTCAATCACGCCGCCCACTGGACCCGGAAAATTAATTAATGCAAGGCTTTCTCCCTGGTGTGGAGTGTCATGCTCGCCCCCTCCCTTGGACTACAGGAGATTTAGGACGCCCACTAACACACAGCTTCTTTTCTCTATCTGCAACGTAGAGAGCGTCCTGACTCTCCTGTAGTCCAAGGGAGGGGGCGAGCGCGACACTCCACACCAGGGAGAAAACCTCACATTACTGTGTGGAGTTACAGACAGAAGAACAGGAAGTGAGGATTTCTCAGAAGAAATAAGGACATTTAAAAGCAAAATGGAAGGATGAGGTAAGTGAAGGAGGACTGCACTAAGGTAAAGGAAACTATTTATGAAAAAAAATTGTACCTTTACAACCCCTTTAAATAGGTAAGGGGTGGGGCCAGCCCGCAACATCACCTGGTGGCACGATCCCTGTGATGTCATCAACCGATGCATGCTGAGCCATTGACGTTACAGGGGACAGTTTGGTATGGGGGACTCCATTCCGTTTTTTTCTTCCCGATTTTTTATTTATTTTTTATTTTTTGCGGCAATTCTTTTTCCTACATCAGGTCACAAAGAGGCAGAACGGGGGGATGCCTGTGTAAACAAGGCATTTCCCTTTTCTACCTTGTAACAGGACACTGATCGTCTGCTCCCTGTCATCGGGAGCAGCAATCAGTGTCGTGTCACAGTAAGCCCAGCCCCCACACAGTTAGAATCACTCCCTAGGACACACTTAACCTCTTCCTCGCCCCCTAGTGGTTAACTCCTTCCCTGCCAGTGTCATTTACATAGTAATCAGTGCATTTTTATAGCACTAATCGCTGTATAAATGACAATGGCCCTAAAATAGCATCAAAAGTGTCCGATGTGTCCGCCATAATGTCACAGTCATGATAAAAATCACTGATCGCCGCCATAACTAGTGAAAAAAATAATAATAAAAATGCCAAAAAACTACTATTTTGTAGACGCCATAACTTTTTTTTTTACAAAAATATGTAGAAGAATACATATCGGCCTAAACTGAGGAAAACATTTTTTTTTAGATATTTTTTGGGGATATTTATTAAAGCAAAAAGTAAAAAAAATATTGTTTTTTTTTTTCAAAATTTGATTACAGGGGTGATCAAATACCACCAAAGGAAATCTCTATTTGTGGGGAAAAAAGGACATAAATTTTGTTTGGGTGCAACATCGCACGACCGCACAACTGTCAGCGTCACAGTGCTGAATCTCAAAAAACAGCCCGGTCATTGGGCAGCCAAATCCTCCGGGGCTGAAGTGGTTAATCCATCTTCCCATCAACTCTAACCAGCTTCCCTGTCCCTACTGAAAAAAAAAATCCCCACAACATAATTCTGCCACCACCATGTTTCACGGTGGGGATGATATGCTCAGGGTGTGATGTGACGTGTTCGTTTTCCGCCACACATATGGTTTTGCCTTTAGGCCGAAAAGTTCAATTTTGGTCTCTTCTGACCAGAGCACCTTCTTCCACATGTCTCCTGTGTCCCCCAAATGGCTTCTTGCAAACTCCAAACAGGACTTCTTATGGCTTTCTTTCAACAATGGCTTTCTTCTTGCCACTCTTCCATAAATTCCAGATTTGTAGACTGTACCACTGAGGCCGCGTACACACGATCGATCCATCCGATGAGAATGGTCCGACGGACCGTTTTCATTGGTTCACCGCTGAAGCAGACTGATGGTCTGATGTGCGTACACACCATCGTTTCCAAAACCGATCGGGTCAGAACGCAGTGACGTAAAATACACAACGTGCTGAAAAAAACTAAATTTAATGCTTCCAAGCATGCGTCGACTTGATTCTGAGAATGCGCGGGTTTTGAACCGATGCTTTTGCGTACTAACCATCGGTTTTGACCTATCGGTCAGCTGTCCATCGGTTCAATTTTAAAGCAAGTTCTCTTTTTTTGGACCGAAGGACAACAGACCGATGGACCGTACACATGGTCGGTTTGGACCGACCGTGTGTACGCGGCCTGATAGTTTTCCTGTTGACACATTCTCCCATCTGAGCCGTGGATCTCTGCAGCTTCTCAAGAGTTACCATGGGCCTCTTGGCTGCTTCTCTGATTAATGCTCTCCTTGCCCGGCCTGTCAGTTTAGGTGGACGGTAGGTTTGCAGTTGTGCCATACTCTTTGCATTTTCGGATGATGGATTGAACAGTGCTCTGAGAGATGTTCAATGAGATGTTTTATAACCTAACCCTGCTTTAAACTTCTCCACAACTTTATCTCTCATGATGCAGTTTGTTCAATAAGGTTCTCTAACAAACCTCTGAGGGCTTCACAGAACAGCTGTATTTATATTGAGATTAAATTACACACCGGTAGACTGTATTTACCAATTAGGCGACTTCTGAAGGCAATTGGTTCCACTAGATTTTATTTAGGGGTATCAGAGTAAAAGCGGCTGAATACAAATGTATGCCACACTTTTCAGATATTTATTTGTAAAAAAAATTGAAAACCATTTATCATTTTTCTTCCACTTCACAATTATGTGCCGCTTTGTGCTGGTCTACCACATAAAAATCCAATAACATACATTTATATTTTTGATTGTCGCATGACAAAATTTTGAAAATTTTAGGGGGTATTAATATTTTTTCAAGGCACTGTAGGTCACACAATCGCTGGGGCAGATCCACAGAGATCTGCACCCGCGCAGCGTATCAGAGATACGCTACGCCGCGGTAACTTTCCCGGCTTAGGTTCGAATCCTGAAAGATTGCGCGCCGAAAGTTACGACGGCGTAGTCTATCTCTGGTGGCGTAACGGCGCGTAATTCAAATCGGCAATTAGGGGGCGTGTTTCATTTAAATGAAGCACGTCCCAGCGCCGAATGAACTGCGCGTGCTCCTTTTCTAAATATCCCTACGTGCATTGCGCGAAATGACGTCGCAAGGACGTCATTTTTTTAAACTTAAACTTAGACGTGACTTACGTCCATCCCGATTCACGGACGACTTGTGCAAAAAAAATAAAAAATTCAAATTTCGACGCGGGAACAACTGCCATACTTAACATGGCAAATCTAACTATACGCCGCAAAAAAGCAGCTTTAACTATACGCCGGAAAAAGCAGACTAGAGACGACGTAAGAGAATGCGACGGCCGCGAGTACGTTCGTGGATCGTCGGAAATAGCTAATTTGCATACCCGACACGGATAACGACGCAAACTCCACTTAGCGGACGCCGAAGTATTGCATCTACGATCCGAAGGCGTACGAAGCCGTACGCCTGTCGGATCAAACCCAGATGCCGTCGTATCTTGGTTTGAGAATTCAAACTAAAGATACGGCACAAGTAATTTGAAAGTACGCCGGCGTATCAGTAGGTACGCCGGCTTACTCTGTCTGTGGATCTGCCCAAATGTTTTTTATCACGGAGCACAACCCAGGTTAATCTAAATCAAAATGCAACATATGTTATGTGATGCTGCTTTAGCTATACCTCTCTTTTAATTACATTACTTCAGACCTGCTTCTGGACAGTAATCAAGTAATTTATTAGCACAGTACAGCTACATTCTGCACCATCCAATGGCCAGCAGAGAGGAACATGCTCATGTAAACGGATGCAAGTAATGCGTTCTATCACTCATCATCACTTACACACTCTGTTCATTTGAATGAGTGGCTACAAAGAGAGAATTAGGTGTGAACACAGGTACAGACGAGGATTGCTGGAACTTTTCTATATATATATATAAAAAAAAGTTATTTATGGTGACAGAATTTTAAATAGGATGAAACAATTGAGAACTGAGACTTGAAACCTAAACCTCTATTTAATTTGTGTTTTTTAGACTTGACTTACACTTTTATTTTCATACAAGGGCAATTCATAGGGATTTTACATTTTATTTAGGAGTTCCTCTAACTCCCCTGTACTGTAAATTATTGTATTGATAACATTTCTCCACAGTAATCTTCAGAGGATGATTTTCCAACACATAAGAAATCATTTTAACTGACATTTCCAATACCTATCTGCCCTCAGAATCTCTTGATTGTCAACTGGTTTGCTGAATTTTCCATAAATCCTCTAAAAAACTGTGCCATGTATTGCCAGGCTTAAAATTAAATTCCACTTCTTTTTAGTTAATTCTAACCTTTCCAGGCCAGCTAAAAACATTGCAAAGGTTTAAGTAAACTTTATGACAGACTCTTGTTTCTGTTCTAGAGATACCAAGACATTTCCTTCCACTAACCAACTACATGGAAGATCATTACGATCGCATGATTTGTCCCAGTATTTCAAAAAACGAAAAACCTGCCTTTTGGCATCCCTTGGCCAGTGTATTCCTAAACAATCTTGTGGTAAGATAGATAAATAACGGTCTACATCAAATGTGTGAAAAACACATTGAACTATGCTGGATGGATGGATAAATATAAATGAATATAAAAACACATTAAGCTATACCAGATGAATAAATGGCTATATTAATTAAAGAAAAAGCACCACCTTAAGTGAAAAACTTTGGTAATGGTTCCCTGATAATCAGCAGTGAATCAACCACTAAAAATGTAAAAATATGTTAGTGAAACAAGTGAAAGATCAAAAATAAAAAATAATATCAAAATTCGGCTTGAAAATTTAAAAAGCCAAATATTTTGTGCAAAAATTGTGAATAAGATGCATTAATTAGATGCAATAAATGGAATATAAAAGTGATAAGCTACAGGTTAATATACCTGAAAATATTTATATTTAAATGAATAAATAATACTAAGAAAAAATACTAAAAATATTGTGAGTGCAAAAACTCCAAGAAGAAAATAAATAAATAGTAAATATTTTTAAATGTAAATATAAAATATATATAATATAAATATACATAAAAAATATATACAGTGTGGTGTAAACCAAGTAATATATTATGAAGTATGTGCCAATTAAATTGAATTCTGGTAGAAAGCAGAAAAAAAGGTTATACTGTAGGTAAACAGTGATGTGGACCATCAGTAAATACCATAACTGTCTCTAGTCAGGCATATAAAGTTTTATATATAATACGAGTGGGGAAAGAAAGGGGGGGGGGAATAGAAAAAATGAGGCTCTCAAGAGGCCAGCATGTAGATCACCCCGTCACTCAGATCGAGTTCACAAATGACAGGATAAACTAAAACAAAATAGACAATAACAAGGACAATAAAAAATATTAAAACTTAAGAATTGTCAATAAAAGCATTAACGTCAACCTCTATATTGAGTCCAAAAGGGGTATAACTTTTAATCCTGTGGATCCACTGCATTTCAGATTTGGAGATGCTTCTCACTAATGGGCTACCACGCCAGTGGGGGGCATATCTATCAATCCCCAAAAAAATAGTTTTTGAGGGGTCCCTATCATGAACCAAACGGTAATGTTTAGATACCGAATGGTTCAAATAACCGGCTAGAATATTGGTAACGTGTTCATTAAGTCTCACTGAGAGGGCTCTCTTGGTTCTGCCCACATACTGGAGCCCACAGGGGCACTGGAGTAGGTAAACCACCCCTTCGGTCGCACATGTGATAAAGGGTTTAATGGTATGTTGTTCACCTGTGACCGTGGAAACAAAAAAGTGTGTTCTTCTATGTTCACAGCCACTAAGGGAACACACCCGACATTTCCTACACTGGTAAAAACCAGTGAATGAATTGAGAAAGGTAGTTTTAATAACAGGTGGATCAAGAACATTGGGGGCCAATTTGTGTCTCAAGGCCGAACCACCCTTAAAAATCACCTGTGGGTTGTCTGGCAAGACAGGACCCAGAATTGGGTCATTCTTGAGGATGTGCCAATGTTTTTTTAGAAGTTTTTTGACACTAAAATGCTGGGTGGAAAAGGTAGTAACAAAGGGGACAACAGGCAGCTTGCTAATGTCACGTGGTTTAGTCCTCAATAAGTCAATCCTATCAATACCTTTAACCTCATTTAGTGTGGATGTAAGGGTATCCTGATCATAGCCTTTTTCCAAAAATCTATTCATCAAAATAGTAGATTGCACCAAAAAATCTGACTCATTGGAACAATTGCGTTTTATACGTAAAAACTGGCTTTTAGGCACAGATTTCAGCCAAGAGTCATGATGGCAACTGTCCGTGGGGATGTAGGAGTTTCTATCTGTACCCTTAAAAAAGGTACTCGTACAGAAAGCATCACCTTGGACTGAGATTGTAAGATCTAAAAAATTGATGCTAGATTGACTTGCCTCAAAATTGAGGTGAATGCCTCTCTCGTTGGTGTTGAGAAATGACATAAAAGATTGAAGCTCTATAAGGGGGCCATCCCATAGGAGGAGGATGTCGTCAATGTACCTGGCCCACAGCTTGAGCTGGGGTTGTCGGCAAACATAGACGACATCCTCCTCCCACATGGCCATAAACAAATTGGCCAGACTGGGGGCATATTTAGCCCCCATAGCCACACCCCTATCTTGCCGGTAGAACTGGTTTTGAAACCAGAAATAGTTTCTAGTCGCAGCAAAATGCAATAACTCAAGTATGAAAAAGATTTGTTCATCAAAAAGACCAGAGTCCCGTCGAAGATAATACTCAACTGCTGATAAGCCTAAATCATGGGGAATCACCGTATAAAGTGACGTTACGTCAGCTGTGACAAGCCACATATTTTGAGAGGGTTTGAGGCTAGATAGTAAATTGATAACATGTCGGGAGTCCTTTAAATGAGAAGGCATCCTGAAAACTAACGGTTGTAGAAAAAAATCAATATACCTGCCCACCCGGGAAGTGAGGGAATCTATCCCACTTACGATAGGACGTCCCGGGGGGCAGGTAAGATGTTTGTGTATTTTCGGTAAATAATAAATAACTGGTGTTCTTGGAGCCTTGGGTACAAGGTATAGTTTCTCTTTTTTGTTAAGAATACCATCCTTGTAACCTTTAGAAATAAGTTTGGTTAACTGGTTAAGGTATGAATTTTTTGGGTCACACGCTAAAGGGGTATAGGTGTCTCTATCTCCCAAAATTCTATCCATCTCGGCTAAATAGTCGGTTCTATTGAGGACCACTATGCCTCCCCCCTTATCAGCAGGCCTAATGACAATCTGCTTGTTGTCACACAGAGAGTCAAGGCCAGTTTTAAGGGTGTGATTAGATTGTGTTTTTTTAATGGGGAGACGATCCAAGTCCCTGAGGACAATGTCCCTAAAGACTTTGATTGATGGAGCCGTACCCCCAGGAGGGTTGTACAAAGATGCATTAGAAAGACCTGTATGTTTAAAATCTGTCGCAATCGAGGCCCTGGTTCCTATGGTCAAGATCCCCAGCAATGGGGTTTTCACAAACCCGGTCAGGGTGTCAAACGAGCCGGAGACCCCATAGAGGAGTCAGAGGGGGAAGAAGGTTACGACTTAAAGAGGCAAAGAGTTTAACACCTTCTGGTATTTTTAATCTTAGTACTGTAACCCTCAATAAAGCTGAACAAGCAATTCTTGACAAGGGTTTGAAGTTTGTTCTACCACGCAAACTAAACAAATTCGAAACTTATATGGACACATATAAGTTTATACGTAAGCTTAACATCAAAAGGTATATGCTTTCCAATCCTATTGTTCAGACTCAATCGATTGCGACAGATTTTAAACATACAGGTCTTTCTAATGCATCTTTGTACAACCCTCCTGGGGGTACGGCTCCATCAATCAAAGTCTTTAGGGACATTGTCCTCAGGGACTTGGATCGTCTCCCCATTAAAAAAACACAATCTAATCACACCCTTAAAACTGGCCTTGACTCTCTGTGTGACAACAAGCAGATTGTCATTAGGCCTGCTGATAAGGGGGGAGGCATAGTGGTCCTCAATAGAACCGACTATTTAGCCGAGATGGATAGAATTTTGGGAGATAGAGACACCTATACCCCTTTAGCGTGTGACCCAAAAAATTCATACCTTAACCAGTTAACCAAACTTATTTCTAAAGGTTACAAGGATGGTATTCTTAACAAAAAAGAGAAACTATACCTTGTACCCAAGGCTCCAAGAACACCAGTTATTTATTATTTACCGAAAATACACAAACATCTTACCTGCCCCCCGGGACGTCCTATCGTAAGTGGGATAGATTCCCTCACTTCCCGGGTGGGCAGGTATATTGATTTTTTTCTACAACCGTTAGTTTTCAGGATGCCTTCTCATTTAAAGGACTCCCGACATGTTATCAATTTACTATCTAGCCTCAAACCCTCTCAAAATATGTGGCTTGTCACAGCTGACGTAACGTCACTTTATACGGTGATTCCCCATGATTTAGGCTTATCAGCAGTTGAGTATTATCTTCGACGGGACTCTGGTCTTTTTGATGAACAAATCTTTTTCATACTTGAGTTATTGCATTTTGCTGCGACTAGAAACTATTTCTGGTTTCAAAACCAGTTCTACCGGCAAGATAGGGGTGTGGCTATGGGGGCTAAATATGCCCCCAGTCTGGCCAATTTGTTTATGGCCATGTGGGAGGAGGATGTCGTCTATGTTTGCCGACAACCCCAGCTCAAGCTGTGGGCCAGGTACATTGACGACATCCTCCTCCTATGGGATGGCCCCCTTATAGAGCTTCAATCTTTTATGTCATTTCTCAACACCAACGAGAGAGGCATTCACCTCAATTTTGAGGCAAGTCAATCTAGCATCAATTTTTTAGATCTTACAATCTCAGTCCAAGGTGATGCTTTCTGTACGAGTACCTTTTTTAAGGGTACAGATAGAAACTCCTACATCCCCACGGACAGTTGCCATCATGACTCTTGGCTGAAATCTGTGCCTAAAAGCCAGTTTTTACGTATAAAACGCAATTGTTCCAATGAGTCAGATTTTTTGGTGCAATCTACTATTTTGATGAATAGATTTTTGGAAAAAGGCTATGATCAGGATACCCTTACATCCACACTAAATGAGGTTAAAGGTATTGATAGGATTGACTTATTGAGGACTAAACCACGTGACATTAGCAAGCTGCCTGTTGTCCCCTTTGTTACTACCTTTTCCACCCAGCATTTTAGTGTCAAAAAACTTCTAAAAAAACATTGGCACATCCTCAAGAATGACCCAATTCTGGGTCCTGTCTTGCCAGACAACCCACAGGTGATTTTTAAGGGTGGTTCGGCCTTGAGACACAAATTGGCCCCCAATGTTCTTGATCCACCTGTTATTAAAACTACCTTTCTCAATTCATTCACTGGTTTTTACCAGTGTAGGAAATGTCGGGTGTGTTCCCTTAGTGGCTGTGAACATAGAAGAACACACTTTTTTGTTTCCACGGTCACAGGTGAACAACATACCATTAAACCCTTTATCACATGTGCGACCGAAGGGGTGGTTTACCTACTCCAGTGCCCCTGTGGGCTCCAGTATGTGGGCAGAACCAAGAGAGCCCTCTCAGTGAGACTTAATGAACACGTTACCAATATTCTAGCCGGTTATTTGAACCATTCGGTATCTAAACATTACCGTTTGGTTCATGATAGGGACCCCTCAAAAACTATTTTTTTGGGGATTGATAGATATGCCCCCCACTGGCGTGGTAGCCCATTAGTGAGAAGCATCTCCAAATCTGAAATGCAGTGGATCCACAGGATTAAAAGTTATACCCCTTTTGGACTCAATATAGAGGTTGACGTTAATGCTTTTATTGACAATTCTTAAGTTTTAATATTTTTTATTGTCCTTGTTATTGTCTATTTTGTTTTAGTTTATCCTGTCATTTGTGAACTCGATCTGAGTGACGGGGTGATCTACATGCTGGCCTCTTGAGAGCCTCATTTTTTCTATTCCCCCCCCCCTTTCTTTCCCCACTCGTATTATATATAAAACTTTATATGCCTGACTAGAGACAGTTATGGTATTTACTGATGGTCCACATCACTGTTTACCTACAGTATAACCTTTTTTTCTGCTTTCTACCAGAATTCAATTTAATTGGCACATACTTCATAATATATTACTTGGTTTACACCACACTGTATATATTTTTTATGTATATTTATATTATATATATTTTATATTTACATTTAAAAATATTTACTATTTATTTATTTTCTTCTTGGAGTTTTTGCACTCACAATATTTTTAGTATTTTTTCTTAGTATTATTTATTCATTTAAATATAAATATTTTCAGGTATATTAACCTGTAGCTTATCACTTTTATATTCCATTTATTGCATCTAATTAATGCATCTTATTCACAATTTTTGCACAAAATATTTGGCTTTTTAAATTTTCAAGCCGAATTTTGATATTATTTTTTATTTTTGATCTTTCACTTGTTTCACTAACATATTTTTACATTTTTAGTGGTTGATTCACTGCTGATTATCAGGGAACCATTACCAAAGTTTTTCACTTAAGGTGGTGCTTTTTCTTTAATTAATATAGCCATTTATTCATCTGGTATAGCTTAATGTGTTTTTATATTCATTTATATTTATCCATCCATCCAGCATA
Organism: Rana temporaria; assembly: GCF_905171775.1. NCBI lineage: Eukaryota > Metazoa > Chordata > Amphibia > Anura > Ranidae > Rana > Rana temporaria. The sequence continues at coordinate 140,380,661 of NC_053497.1, forward strand.
GTTCAATGTGTTTTTCACACATTTGATGTAGACCGTTATTTATCTATCTTACCACAAGATGGCCTAGAGGTTTGTAATATAAAAAAACCCCTCCTTTGCCTTGTTTTTGTTTTGCGTTCCAGCATGGCCTCCATGGGCGGTCACTTAGCCCGTGACTCAGATCGAGGCTTGGTTTTAGCCTATTTATATGTGTAGTGTCAGCACGTCGCCCGTGCCCCAGATGACGTCAGCTTTTGACGAAACGTGCGTCGGGAAGGTAGCGTGCTGACGCAAGACGTTTTTCGTTCCGTGTGGACGGGCGTTTATGAGAGCCGGCCGGCTTTTTATCCATTTCTGCTTTTATTCTGTAAGTGTTTCTATTTTTTATTAAATCTTTTGAGTCAACATACTTCACCATGTGGGCATTATTATTTTTCCTATGCATCCACTGACCATAACATACCGGAGGACCCTTAGGATATATCGCCACCGCTTGGGAATATAAAGGCCCTGGCTAGGGGTTTAGCCACATGCTCACACTGCTTTTTGTTCTGGTAAGCCTCCTATCCATAGGGTGTTTTGGTGGTGGTGGTCCCTCGAGTCACGAATAATTTATATGTGCTGGTCCTGCTGTACTTCACCATTAAGTCTTTTTTGTGTGTGATACGCTGCAATCCTGTGGTTCTGTGTCCGGGAGGCCTCAACATCCATCCCCTGTCATCTCCCTGCGAGGATCATCAAAAGGCCCTGGCTGGGGTTTGCAGCCGCAAGCTCTTCATTGCTTGCCATCCGGTAAGCCTCCATCCTTTATTTAGTGGTGTTGGTCACCACATATGATTTCAACATATGAATTTATTTTCTACATTGAAGAACTTGCTTACAATCATTTTTGATTGATACAGACTTTACTGCTAGTTATGTGGCTCATTCCCTTCCAAACTTTGGGTCTTTGCAATTTTATTTTCATTAATTTTGTTCTTTGTTATCAACTGTTTGTTTTAGCTTAATCTATATTAATAGCGCAACATTTTCTTTTTCTTTACTTGTATTTGTGTTTGTATGACACTGTCGTGTTGCAGCTGAGCTAGTTATTTTTCTAGGGTTTAAGCGCGGTATTTTTTCTTTTTTGTCATATTCCTAAACAAGCCAGTGTATTCGTTTTCGGGACACCAAATTTGAAAGAAAATTCCAATACCTATAATTTAATAGTTACTATTAGTTATTTCTGATTCTATAATTTTTGGAATTTATAATTTTCAGATTTTCGTTCTTATTTTTGAATTTCGTATTTTCAAATTTCGTATTTTCGAATTCCAAATTTTCCACTTTTAAACATAACGAATGCCCCGAAAATCTAAAATGCACGTCTAATAAATATAGTCCATCACGCCACCTATGGGTGTCTTCCCACCTGCTTGAACCTCACTAATTTCAGGAGGTCTATCTGCTTTTTGCAGTGCTATAAGTGGCACCGCTCCCACTGACTGTATACTCCAAATCCGTGGCTCTCAGCGTGTTGTCAATCATATAGCAGGCGAGAGGAAAAAATCATAGTGCAAATCGCTAATTAAAAGTGTAGCACCCTAATGTCTAGGCAGGGTTGTTCCCAAATTTACCTGCCAGGTGTAGTTACCTTGGCTCATTGTTAGGGATCAATTGATTTCACTCTGTCTAGAATTGCTGCACTTCTCTCTTCTGCTGCTAGGTGGCGGGTACCTGGTGGCATTAGATAAGACGAGGGAAAAGCAAGGACAGATTAGGAGTATATTGGGTATATTAGCCAATGACCAGAGGTTTTCTTGAAACCCCTGGTCTGCTGGGAGAACCTGTATATTCGGATGGAGTCAGATGATCAGTGTTCTGTGCCACCTAGACATCTTTCTGGGTGGACGTGTGTTGTAGTGCCCGGGCTGTTGGCCAGAGTTTGGGCCTATCACGGACACACCTGGCTGCTAGGCTCTCTGAGACCCTATCCAGAAGCAAGAGAGCAGAGTAGGGTTGGGATTGTGGCTTGCAGTCTAATCAGAAGAGATGGTTCTGCCGGCCGGAGAACCCGTTGTGGTTGGAGATAGAGGGAAGCTGTCACCACTAAGGGACCAACCACCTTGTTATCAGGGTCCACAGTGAGTAACTGAAGCAAGTACTGGAGCAGAATTCGCACCAACTGGAGACGGTGAAGAATCGGGAAAAACATTGTTTGTCAAGCCAGGGACCGAGCAGGCCAGTGGGGTGAAGCTTGATAAGTATCTGGAGTGTCAAGCTAGGGACCCAGCAGAGAAGCTGAGGTGACACTTGAGGAAGATACTACAGTGAAGATTGGAAGAGCTTAAGGAATTCAGTGGCAGTAAATAATATAGTCTAGTGAGAGAGACTAGGCAATCAGTGGGTTGAACTACAAGAAGTGATTGTAGTGGAAGTGACGGAACTGTTACACCTTGTGTTAGAAACTGTTAAAGACCGTTGCCATAGGAGACGGCATTCCTACACATGCAGATGTGGCATTTTGCTGGATGCCTTTCCCTGCATGGCTGTCCTACTGTAGAAGTCTCAAAGTATGCCAATTAACACTGCAACTGCTTGAGGGTGTGCTGGCCCTAACCCTCTCTCCCAAAGTTCTGTTTAAAGGGGTTGTAAAGGTAAAAAAAAAAAAAAACACTAAATAGCTTCCTTTACCTTAGTCCAGTGGTCATCAACCCTGTCCTCAGGGCCCACTAACAGGCCAGGTTTGCAAGATAACTGAAATACATCACAGGTGATATAATTTTCTGCTCAGTGATTGCAGTATTCTAGTCTGCATCTCCCCAAGGTAATACATAAAACCTGGCCTGTTAGTGGGCCCTGAGGACAGGGTTGATGACCACTGCCTTAGTGCAGTCCTCCTTCACTTACCTCATCCTTCCATTTTGCTTTTAAATGTCCTTATTTCTTCTGAGAAATCCTCACTTCCTGTTCTTCTGTCTGTAACTACACACCGTAATTCAAGGCTTTCTCCCTGGTGTGGAGAAAGCCTCTTGAGGGGGAGGGGGCGAGCAGGCAAGTCAGAACACTCTCTACTTTGCAGATAGAAAAAGGAGCTGTGTGTTAGTGGTCCTGACACTCCTGCTCGCCCCCTCAAGAGGCTTTCTCCACACCAGGGAGAAAGTGTTGCATTACTGTGTGTAGTTACAGACAGAAGAACAGGAAGTGAGGATTTCTCAGAAGAAATAAGGACATTTAAAAGCAAAATTGAAGGATGATATAAGTGAAGGACAACTGCACTAAGGTAAAGGAAGCTATTAAGGGATTTTTTTTTTACCTTTACAACCCCTTTAAGAGAAATAAAATCTCTTTGCATTCAAGAAGTGTCTGATGCCCATGTACCTAGCTTGCATTTCACCCACTATGCCTCACAACCCACTCTGTACTGAAGGATGTCCGCAGTTCTTGGTTCTAAAGGTCTTGATTAGACTAGAGAAGGCCTGGGACCTTGCTTCCATATAAAAATCCACTCACATTTCTGAAGTAAAAATTTAGCATTTCACAATACAATCCTCTGCATACACGGCTCCACCTAGCCCCAGCATGATTACGTCACTGCCCACCTCACGCATAGCACCCAATGGGCTTTCTCAAAGGTTCTTTTGCCTACTATATGATTGACACCACACTAAAGCCCTGTACACACGGTCGGTCCAAACCGATGAAAACGGACTGAATGACCTTTTCATCGGTCCAAACCGATCGTGTGTGGGCCCCATCCGTCAGTTATCCTTCGGTCAAAAATTTTAGAACTTGCTTTAAAATTGAACCGATGGACGGAGGTTCACCCTAAAATGTAACTACATTGCTCTCCTACCTACAGCCCTAATCTAGCACTGCTGCGTTGTCATTTTCTTTTAAATGTGTATCCTTACCTGTGTTCTAGATGACTTCCGGGTCTTCTTCCCAGCGGGGAGTGGGCGTGTCGCTCCTTTTCCCCGACGAGGCGTAATTGGATGCTGTACGCGAGGTCTCCTGGGAGTGACGTTAAAACACTCACAGGAGACCATCTCGAGTGTCACGTGACGCGGGAAGCTTTGCTTGTGGGATTCAACATGCCCAAAAGCAGGATGGAAAAGGCCTGCAGGATTTTTTAAAAGTTATTCTTTGAAACAAAATCGGAGCGGATGGTCGTAGCGGCGCCTAGCAGGTGAGTAGTACCTAGCTAGCGCTGTTACAATTCTTTTGACAGATATAAAAAAAAAAAGTTAAACCCGCGGAACCCCCGCTTTAATTAGTGAGGTCCATTCAAGCAGGTGAGAAGACACCCATAGGTGGGGTGAAGAGCACTGTGGTGATCAGAGGTAATTACTGAAGAGTTTGTGGTGTATGGAACTGCAGTTTTTCACGGACATTGAATCATTTATTGATATTTATATATATTTACAAGAACAGATTGACTCACGTAAATTTATTATATATAGATGATTTTTTCAGATATTTATGCCCTATAATTTGAATGTACTTCATTGAAAGAGAGCGCTGCACTTTTTTGTGACTATACAATCACAAGAGTAGGGACTGAAATGGGACAGGAACACACAAAAAGGTGCACACGTGCCAATACAACTCTAAAGCCTCATACACACGATCAGACTTCCATCAGACATATCCGTGGATTTTTGTCCGAAGGGCGTTGTCCATGAACTTGTTCTGCATACAGACGGCAGAACATTTTCAGCCAACATACACCAAAACCACATGGTTTTTCAGCTCTTTACTGCCACCCTTTGGGCAACTTCTGCTATTGTTGTCTGATGTTTAGCATTGGTTTTGGATGCGTGTTTGTTCTTTGGATTTTGGTCCGACGTATTTGTGTACACACAATCGAATAATCCGACAGGACACATTTATTGTCGAACAATTTGAGAGCATGCACAGCCAACATTTGTTGTTGGAAATTCCGACAATAATTGTCCGATGGAGCATACATACGGTCGGATTTTTCGACAAAACACATCTGTCGGACAATTGTTGTCGGAATATCCAATCATGTGTACGGGCCTTTAGTGTGATTGAACCCTTGATCTATCTTTCCATCCATACATCTGTCTGCCTATCCTGATCAATTAGTCTGTCTATCTAGCTATCTATCCTGGTGTAGCACCCTCTAGTGCTAGAAGTGTAAATAGTTTTTTTTTCTAGTGCAGGTACATTTTTGCAGGTTTAGCTACATGTGGGACAGCTAGCACTAAGGACTGCCTATTTTTGCTATACCATAGGGGCCAGCGGTCCCTGCCTGCAAAGGGCATTAGCTTTGGCTGTCAGGCCCCAACCACAGTGCTAGCTGGTCCTGGGGGGGATAGTCTGCAAACAAGTGTATGGGCTGGAGGTGAAGAAAAGAGGTTGTATATACCGGAGGAGTATATAGTTCAGTCCTTATCTTCAATTAAGTGGGCATCCCATATGTACCCATCCAAGTTCTATTCCCCTAATAAAACAAAACCAAAATACAAGGACTGACTCTTGACTGAATTGTGTCTGGAAATTCATGTGCCTGGCTGTGCAGGGTTGGAGAGACACCACAATCACCATCAGGCCCTAGGGGGGTACCGCAACACTAGCTAGCGATCTATCTGTCTCTAGGCAGGTGCAGTCTACTTAACGCACTGCAGGTGGCGCCCAACATCAGCGACATTGAAGAATGAGAGGAAGTCCAGAGGAACAAGGTTCCTCCTGGGTCACTGGGGAAACTATCTGGTTGGATGCTGCTGCCCCATGTGACTATGGCGGCCATCTTGGGCCAGTGTCTATATAAGATCCTGGCTCCTGGGCTTGGCATGCATTTTGCATGTGTATAGTGTAGGGTCAGGTCATCCATCTGTCAGGGACAGTATTAGCTGTTCCATTCCTTGAGACAGATGCTGTTGGAGCATTTGAGACATGCTTCTACTGTGAGTGCACCCGGTCAGGTTCACTTTCCTCCGGTTGTTGTACTGATTTCAAGTACATATACAATACAGTTCTATTATTGCATCTAAAATAATTTGAAAGAGGGAATAAGTTGGGGGAGGGAAATAGTCTAAGTGAAGACTGAATACTTTAGTGAAGGGGTTACTTCAGGTAACAGAAAATTACCAGCAATGTTGGTTATGAATATAACAACAATTTATTAAGCACAAGTATGTGCTAAGAATAATTAGTAATGCGATTATTTAAAACCATCTATACAAAAAAGTTCCGTGGTACAAAAAAATTATTATTGCATCTAGACTCTAATGCCGCATACACACGATCGGAACTGCCAACAAGAAAACCGTGGATTTTTTCTGACGAATGTTGGCTCAAACTTGTGTTGCATACACACGGTCACACAAATCTTGTCGGAAATTCAGACCATCAAGAACGCGGTAACTTACAAGACGTATGACGAACCGAGATCAATGAAGTTCAATAGGCAGTTTGGCTCTTCTGCTTGATTCTGAGCATGCAGGGTTTTTTTCGTGTCGGAATTGCATACAGACGAGCAGATTTTCCAAAAGGAACTTTTTCCGTCTGAAAAATTGAGAATTGCTCTCAATCTTTTGTTAGCGGAAATTCTGACAGCAAAAGTCCGATGGAGCATACACATGGTCGGAATTTCCGACCAAAACCTCACATCGGACTTTTCTTGTCGGAATTTCCGATCGTGTGTACACGGCATGAGTGTTTACTAGCACCTGATCAGATAGACTAATTATTCAGGATAGATTATCTATGTACAGTAAAACCTTGGTTTGAAAGCATAATTTGTTCCATAAACATGCTTGTAATCCAAAGCACTGGTATATCAAAGCATTTTTTTACAGAGTATAAAAGAGAAGAGAGGCGCCTGGCCACCATGATGCAGCTCAGTTTTTGAGGTCTTGGCAATCTTCTTATAGCCTAGGCAATTGTTATGTAGAGCAACAATTTTTTTTTCAGATCCTCAGAGAGAGTTCTTTGCCATGAGGTGCCATGTTGAACTTCCAGTGAGAGAGTGAGAGCGATAACACCAAACACACCTGCTCTCCATTCACACCTGAGACCTTGTAACACTAACGAGTCACATGACACCGGGGAGGGAAAATTGCTAATTGGGCCCAATTTGGATATTTTTACTTGGGGGTATACTCACTTTTGTTGCCAGCGGTTTAGACATTAATGGCTGTGTGTTGAGTTATTTTGAGGGGACAGCAAATGTACACTGTTATACAAGCTGTACATTCACTACTGTACATTGTTGTCATTCCTTCAGTGTTGTCACATGAAAAGATATAATAAAATATTTACATAAATGTAAGGGGTGTACTCACTTTTGTGAGATAATGTATCTATCTACAGTCAGGCTCGAAATTGTTGGCACCCCAGGAACTTTTCCAGAAAATCAAGTATTTCTCACAGAAATGTATTGCAGTAACACATGTTTTGCTATACACATGATTATTTCATTTGTGTGTATTGGAACAAAACAAAAAAAGGGAGGAAAAAAAGAAAATTGGACATAATGTCACATAAAAAACTCCAAAAATGGGCTAGTCAAAATTCTTGGCACCCTTAACCTAATATTTGGTTGCACACCCTTTGGAAAAAATAACTGAAATCAGTCGCTTCCTATAACCATCAATAAGCTTCTTACACCTCTCACCCGGAATTTTGGACCACTCTTCCTTTGCAAACTGCTCTCCAGGTCTCTCTTATTGGAAGGGCGCCTTTTCCCAACAGAAATTTTAAGATCTCTCCACAGGTGTTCATGGGATTTAGATCTGGACTTACTGCTGGCCACTTTAGAACTCTCCAGCGATTTGTTGCAATCCATTTCTGGGTGCTTTTTGACCTATGTTTGGGGTCATTGTCCTGCTTGAATACCCAAGATCTCGGACGCAAACCCAGCTTTCTGACACTGGGCTCTACAGTGCAACCCAAAATCCTTTGGTAATCCTCAGATTTCATGATGCCTTGCACACATTCCAGGCACCCAGTGCCAGAAGCATCAAAACAACCCCAAAACATCATTGAACCTCCACCATATTTCACTGTAGGTACTGTGTTCTTTTCTTTGTAGGCCTCATTCAGTTTTCGGTAAACAGTAGAATGATGTGCTATACCAAAAAGCTCTATCTTGGTCTTATTTGTCCACAAGACATTTTCCCAGAAGGATTTTGGCTTACTCAAGTACATTTTGGCAAACTGTCAAACTGTAGTCTAACTTTTTTATGTCTCTGTGTCAGCAGTGAGGTCCTCCTGGGTCTCCTGCCATAGCGTTTCATTTCATTTTAATGTCGACGGATAGTTGGCGCTGACACTGATGCTCCCTGAGCCTGCAGGACAGCTTGAATTTCTTTGGAACTTGTTTGGGGCTGCTTATCCACCATCCGGACTATCCTGTGTTGCAATCTTTTACCAAATTTTCTCTTCCGTCCACGCCCAGAGAGATTAGCTACAGTGCCATGGGTTGCAAACTTCTTGATAATGTTGCGCACTGTGGACAAAGGCAAATCTAGATCTCTGGAGATGGACTTGTAACCTTGAGATTGTTGCTATTTTTCCACAATTTAGGTTCTAATGTCCTCAGACAGTTCTCTTATTCTCTTTCTGTTGTCCATGCTTAGTGTGGCACACACTGCAAAGACTAAGTGAACTTCTCACTTTTTATCTGCTTTCAGGTGTGATTTTTATATTGCCAAAAAGGGTGCCAAGAATTTTGACCAGCCCATTTTTGGAGTTTTGTGTGACATTATGTCCAATTTGCTTTTTTTCCACCTTTTTTTTTGTTTTGTTCCAATACACACAAAGGGAACAAACATGTGTATAGCAAAACATGTGTTACTGCAATACTTTTCTGTGAGAAATACTTGATTTTCTGGAAAAATTCCTGGGGTGCCAACAATTTCGAGCATGACTGTATCTATCATCACCAGAGCTTGTATAAGTCACCTCCTCTCTGGATGCGGCTGATAGTGACAGCGTGGCAGCTGCCTCCGAAGACATCTGATTGAGCAGGTGGCATGTAGTGTCGCATGTCATCCAGGGGTGCCAGATGTCCATCAGCCTTGGAAAACCTAATTCGATGGCGCAGTCGCCAGATGTGGCACATGTGCCATTTAATTGTGCCTGTGATTGCCTTACATAAGCACATCTTTCCCTCCATCCTCTCTCTGGAGCGTCTGTGGAACAGAAGTGCCTGCATGCTTGGACGCAAGAACTGAGATAAATTCTGATTAACGTAACAAGCAGATGAAGCATCCCTTACTGTGTTCTGTTCTCAAACACATTCACTGAGAAATTATACATTTCCTTTTCATCAGTTAAAAACATGCTTTGTAGGTGGGAGAAAGTTCAGTGACCCCTGTCCGGATTGTCAGCTCTTGGACTGCGCTGCAGTAGGCAGCCAGTACTGTATGATCTTTTCAAGGTTCTGAATTATTCAGTACTCAGAGAGAGCGTATAGATCTTTGCAGCTTAGGTGCAGCTCTGCATCTCCAATCATCAGCTTTCAAATGTTCTTATCTCAGTCCTGCCCCATCACCTTATTCTTTGCACCCCTACCGCGTTTAACCCTTTCTCTTGCATAGAATAATGCCTGTTATAAAACTAGATTGGTTTGTGCAGTATTCAGTAAAACCTTTTTTGTAGAAATGTATGAAAGGGGAATTTTCACTTACACCAGGCTGTACTTCAATAATTCAAATGTACTTTATGTTAAAGTGGAGTTCCAGCCTGTAAATAAATAAAAATAAAAAAGTCAGCAGCTACAAATACTGTATAGCTGCTAACTTTTAATATAAGGGCACTTACCTGTCAAGAGTTCCCGCAGTGTCGACCCCCTAAGCCGATTCATCCATCGGATTCGGGTGCAGGCGTGGGTGTTCTGTCGATAAGTGCGCGCGCAGAATTGAAGAGCACTCCAGCTGAGTTGCTAATCAGCTGGAGTGACGTCCCATAGCGGATGCACACATTGTAGTCTTTTGTAGACACGAGATACCATTTCTCAGGCACAATTTATTACTATGCAAACTGCGGAGGGACACCATATTTGTCATATTGTGCCTCTCTTTTGCGCCACAGGTTTACAGCAAAGCACAATCTGACATCTACGGTGTCCCTCCGCTCTTTGCATAGCTTTTAATTGTGCCTGTGAAATGGTATTGCCCGTCGAAAAACCCTCCTACAATGTGCACATTCGCTATAGTGATGTCACTCCAGCTGATCGGCAACTCAGCTGGAGTGCCCTTCCGCTCTGCACATGTGCGGGCACTTTTTGATGGAGGATACAAAATGATAGAACACGGGCATTGCAATTAAGGGAAGAAGGCAGCAAAGCCTTCAGGCTTCTCTGCCAGTTTCCTACTGTGCATTTCAGATTGGTCCTGTCATCTTCTGGGACAACCACAGGTCCTAGAAGGCGGGGGGGGGGGGGGGTTGATCCAAATGCGGAAATCATGTACCTTGTCACAGCGAGGTAGGACGGAAGGGCAGATTGAAAACAACAAAAAAGGTACAAAACTAAAAACAAAACAATATATCCAAAAACAATGGGGGCTGGGGTCGGCTGTATTGTTCAGGACCTAGTTTCATTTTAATCTGGAACTCCGCGGGCACGTCGGCACAATACTAGTGTCTTCAGTCCTTGGGAGATGCTGGCTAGCCTCATTTACACCAAATGCAGTCGGGTGCATTTTTAAATGGAGCAAAAACACAATGCAAATGCACATGCAAGAAAAATAAATGTATTCCAATGAGGTTAGTTGCAGAGCTTTCATGTGCATTTTAATATAGTACAGCATGATGTATTTTTAGGCACCTGGAATGCACTGTTTGTTACTTTTTGATTCACCCCCCTTGATGGACTTATCTCAGCAATGAGCTGCCTGCTCGATTATTCTTTATACGCACAGTAAACAGAGGACACGATCACCTATCCCTATGAGTCTGTGCTTCTTGGACTCTATATGTCTTGAATTTTAATTTATTTATAACAACGTTGTTATATGTGGTGTGTGGTGGCGGTTTTTGAATTGACATTTTTTGTCCTTATTTTTCAATGATATTATGTCCAATAAATTATACTTATTTGTATTTATTTTTTTAACAGTAAAGTTTATTGAGCACATAGAACACATACAAAGCATAGACAGTATATCAAATACATTTTTTTTTTTTTTTTTTTATTGTTGCTTGACAATGCAAATCACAAATAAAGCAGAGGAGGAGGGTTAACACAATAGGAGCCTTAGTGAAGTAAGCATCACAGTCTTAAACTGCATAATACATACAGCAGAAGGGAAGTGATCAGATTCTAGTAAGTCAGCAGGTCTAGGACTATCCTAACCCCCACTACCTGTGGGAGAATAGTAGGTAAGTGTGGCGGAGGGATCGGAGAAGGGAAGGAGGAGGGGGGAGTAAGGGAGAGATAGGGAAGCAGGGGAAGGGAAAGGAGGGGGAAGGAAGCGCCCAGGGCCACCCACCACAGATAACTACGGGCAAAGAATCCCACATTGGACTGGTCCCAGCCATGAGCGTTAACCCGACCAGATCTTATCAAATTTAGCCAGGCAATTTTTACTCTTGTATGTAATTTTATACAGCGGTAGCACTCTGTTGATTGCGGCCTGCCTGGAGGCCTTTGTGGGAAGCTCCTTACCCTTCCATCTCAGCAAGATTTCTCTTCTAGCATAGAATAGGGCGAAGGTGATGCTCCGTTTGGTATATTTATCCCCCTCTATATGCTCCAAATGGCTCAGAAGAAAAACCTTACCCTGTTCAAGAGCACATCTCATGCAGAGTGGGCTAATGGAGGGGTACATTTTTGACAGTCTCTGTGGGGTGTAATATCATGACTTTTCCCTGCACCATCACATGTTTCAAGGTAAGAATTCCGCATTTGGCCCAAATCCCCAGGTATAGTATATAGGTGAGGGAGGAGAGGATTTCACCATAAAGGGGTATGGGGAGAGATACAAGAAGGTCTAATACTTTTAGCCCTAGAGCACTGCCACACTCGTATAGTAGTCTTCATGGGTCCCGTTACGGAGGGATGGGCCCTACACCCTCTGAATACCAGGTTAGAAAGTGCCGCATATGATCCCAGTAGGGCCGCCTCCAACTTCACCATCGGATTTGCATGGGTTGGGAGAACAACCCTTTTCACTGTAACCAGCACCGCCGCCCAATAGTACAGCAGGAAGTTTAGAAGTGCCAAGCCTCCACCAGACAGTGGAAGGTAAAGAGTTTGTTGGCCTGCCCAAATAAAAGGTCACTATACTGTCCAGTTTCTTAAAAAATGTATTGGGAATAGAGATAGGGTTCTGCCTGAAGAAATACAGGAGTTTTGGTAGGAAGATAATTTTAATTAAATTCCCCCTACCTACCTGTGTAAGTGGAAGGTTGCGCCATGAAGCACACCGTTTTGGTAAGTAAGTTCTGACATTCCTGGTCAGGTAGCCTTCTGTCGTGGGGCCTATCTTCACCCCCAAATAAGTGAATTTGTTTACCTAGTGTAGTGGGAACAGCACCAACTTGTCCCAATTAATTTTGATCCCTGAGTACCGACTTATGCCCCAAACAGACGATCAGACATTCTGACAACAAAACTGTGGATACATTTCTGATGTATTTTGGCTCAAACTTGTCTTACATACACACGGTCACACAAATGTTGTCGGAAATTCTGAACGTCAAGAACGCAGTGACGTACAACATGTACGACGGCACTATAAAAGAGAAGTTAAATACCAGTCGTGTTGGTAGAAGTTTAGTGAGAGATGATTTGCTCTTTTCAGCCTCATGCTTTTCAGTCCATTACAGCGTGACGAATGTGCTATCTCCATTACGAACTCTAGTTTTACCAGACCGAGCGCTTCCGTCTCGTACTTGATTCAGAGCATGCGTGGAATTTTGTGCGTCGGAATTGTCCACACACGATCGGGATTTCTGAGAACAGATTTTGTTGTCGGAAAATTTAAGAATTCGCTCTTTAATTTTTGTTGTTAGAAATTCCGACAGAAAATGTCCAAAGGGGCCTACACATTTTTCAACCAAAAGCTCCCATCGAACATTTGTTGGAAATTCCGGGCGTGTATGCGCGGCATTAAAGTGTCAAATTGAGTCAGTGCTGAGCGTGGAGAGGAACAGGCATTAGCCAGATACAGCAGGGAGTCATCTGCATATAAAGACAGCTTTTCTTCCAATGGGCCCACCCGAATGCTCCGAACCCCCGGGTCCATCCGAAGATGAACAGCGAGGGGCTCCAAGGCTAGGGCTAATAACGCCAGCGAGAGCGGGCATCCCTGACGCGTCCCCCTCTCCAGGGAGAAGGATGGGAATATAACATCTGTAGCCAGGAGAGGAATTTTAGCCCGAAAACCGAATCTAGAAATGACTGCCCAGAGATGGCCCCACTCGACCGAGTCGAAAGCCTTCTCGGCATCGAGTGAGGCTACCACCCCCGGGCTATCCGAGTCCGCAATTGCAATGTGAGTATGTAGGCGACGGATGTTAATGTTAGTGCCTTCGGCCTGGCATGAAGCCCTTCTGGTCTGGGTGTATCAAGGCCGTAATGATGGTATTCAATCCAAGAATTTTAGATAATATTTTGGCATCAACATTAGGGAGGGAGATAGGGTGATAAGAGGAACACTGAGTAGGGTTCTTCCCCGGCTTGGGAATGACCACTATTGTGATGGAATCTTACACTATCACTGCATCACTCGAGTCCGGGATTACCCCCGAGTCCGATGCCTGGGACCGTGGCTCCTGAAACTTGGGGGCGAACTCCTCCACATATGTCTTATAAAATTGGACCGGAAACCAATCAGGGCTCGGGTTTTCCCTGCCTGCATCATCTTGATGGCAGCCGTATGTCCTTTAGTTTAATGGGGGCATCCATTTTTTTAGCAGAAGCAGGGGTGAAGACAGGTATGTCAATACTTTTAAGGTAGTCAGTGAGGTCATTTAGGTCATAGGACACCAGGGAGCTGTACAGCTGTTGATAATACTCTGCAAAGCGGTGGTTAATGTCCTAGGGAGAAGAGAGGAGGGCGCCATCAGGCCCCTGAATCTGTGCAATAGTCGTCACTCCCGACTGCTCTCTGGACAACCAGGCCAGCAGACGCCCAGTCTTTTCCCCCTGCTCAAAAATACGTTGGAATTGATGAAGCATCTTCTTCTGTGTCAAATTCGTATGGAGAAGAAGGGCCTCCTGAGTCAAAGATTGCAAGCAGGCATAATTTGCAGTCCAGGGACCTCACCTGTGGAATGCACTACCAACCACCATCCGACTGGAGTTGGACCACTTGGCCTTCAGGAGAAAGATTAAAATCCATCTCTTCTGAGGTCAAGGGGTTCCTTACCCATGAAATGGACATAGCGCCCAGAGGCGATTCAGTTCGCATGTGATGCGCTTTACAAGTCTCTCTCTCTCTCTCTCATGTTGGATATCTAACATACAGTCGCCTCCCTCTCCACTCTAGTTTAAGCCTCGGTTCACCCTTGAGTATGCATCTAAGGCACTGCGAAACAAGGGATCTACTTCCGCATCCGAAACCCAGAACCTGAAGAGCCTCCAGAGCCTTTCAGATGGGTCAGTCGCCAATTCCAGGGTCAGAAACAATGGGGCATGATCCGAAATTCCCCTAGGGAGAATTGTAATTTCTCGGATCCCAGACAGGACAGGCGCCCCAACATAGGCCAGGTCAATACGCAAAAAGGATTTATGGGACGTAGAGTGACAGGTGCTGGCCCGAGACAAAGGGTGCCTCCACACATCAGTAAGGCTGTAGGTGTCAGCCCAGGCCGCCAGTCCCTGACGAGCAGCCTCAGCAGCTGCGCATCTGTCCAAGTCAGGGTCCATGACAAGGTTAAAGTTCCACAACAACACCACGTTATCCGATGGGAATTGAGCTAGTTTGGCAGTAATCAGGGTCAGCAGTTTAAGTGAGGCAGGAGGCGACAGAGACTCACCAGGACCCACGGGATATTGTGGATTAATGCATATACCATAACAAACCGCCCCTCTGGGTCCAGTATCAGATCTAGAAGTTTAAAGGAGAGAGTTTTAAGCACAAGAATACTAACCCCCCTAGCAAAATTGGAGTAGGTGGAATGGTAATGATGGCCTACCCACGGTTTCTTAAGACTAAGGGTCTTACCACCAACCAGATGCATCTCCTGTAACACAAAGACATGAGGATTTTGCTTTGTGATGATGCCTAGTACACACGACCGGGATTCCCAATGGGATTACAAGCAGCTATGCGACATTGCGTAGCCATGGTCCACCATTGTAAATCTAGGGTAGTGCATGCATGAGGATGGGGCACACTTTGCCCTAAGCTGAGATCCTTTGCAAACATGTTCACTAATGCCTAGGAACTAGGTGGGGGCTGCAGTCCTGTGAGTATCAGCTATATGCTTGCACCCCTGACTTGGAAGCAAGCTGTTCGCCTTGCATGGATACATTTAATATGTGAAGCACTCTTCCATGACACTAAACAGGTACTCTTCCCGAATGCAGCACTTCTGAGGGAACACCGCAAAGCCTGTGTTTCACTTCACCAGCTCAGCCATGCTTTGCCACCTTGTTCTCAGTGACAATGTAAAACAGCATTACCTGTTTGTGGATCCACTTTCACTACCTCAAGCTAGGCCCATGGGCTCCCTGTGCTATGAGTAGGGTGTTGGTTACAAAGGCGCACCGTTCACTAGGGAGGGGGTCAGACTACCAACCCCTTTGCTACTAGGGGACACCATTGCCCATACCAGGTACTACCTTCCTGCTGGCTGGCTGCTATAGTCCTAGCTGCTCATAGCAACGAGATGTTAGAAATTTTCCTGCCAACTCCATCTTACGAGTAACCTCTTCATGGTGTTTCTTACTTTTTTTCTTCATCCCCTTGATGTTGCAAGCCCTGTTGTTTTGGATAATACACCATGTACCTTAGAAAAAAATAAAATAAACTCAGCAGCTACAAATATTAGCTGGGGCAGAGAACCGGGGGGGGGGGGGGCTGACAAAAAACAAGACAAATGTCTTCTGATGCGAGATAATAAGCAGGGGGGGCTGTGGACCCTTGGGCCCCTTACAGGTGTAATGCAAAAAAAAACGGGAGGGGGCAAGCCAGGCCCCTAACAGGTGTAATGCCTGTACCCCCTGATGGCGGCCCTGTTTGTGTGACATATCCCTGGGGTTCATGCCAGTCCCTCTGCTTTCCTTTTAAAAATGTACCATGCTAAGCAGGAGAGCTCACCATGGTCAGTTCTCTAGCTGTGCTGGGAACTCAGCCTGCTCTCCTCCAATGATCAGACTTGTCCTGACACCCCCCCCTCCTGCTGCACAGCCATTAACCGGGAAGCTCAGTGTGCTGCAACTTCTCCTCCCCTAGCTCTTATGCAGCTAAGAACAGAGGAAATATGAATACTTATACTTATGAATACTTATGGGGGGGGGGGGATATTTAAAAAAAACATTTAGTTTTTTTTATAGCTATACACAAATGTTTTCCTTTCATTAAAATTTTAAACTGAATAGGTAGCTTTACAAGGTAGTCATTTACAATCACTTTAAGTCTGTCCCTCCCCTCCTTTTTTAACATACTAGGCTTTTTTAATTACCTTTAGAAAAAATCCTGTAGGTTACAGAGCTCAATAGCTGAAGCTGAGTATAAATATTGACTCCTGCCCTTTTCCCCCTCCCAAATATTTGGTTCTGTTTGAGAGGTTTCAACGAGAGACGACATGTCTGAAATGAGAACATGTTTTGCTGTGCTTTTGCTATAAAAAAAAAAACAGAAAAAACAAAGTGCTCTCAGTATCCTGTTACATTAAAAAGTATGGGCCAGATTCTCAGAAGTACGCTACTGATACTCCGGCACACTTTCAAATTTGCCGCGTCGTGTCTTTAGTTTGAATCCTCAAACCAAGATACGACGGCTTTTGGCTTCGATCCGACAGGCGTACGGCTTTGTACGCCTTCGGATCGTAGGTGTAATACTTCGGCGCCCGCTGGGTGGAGTTTGCGTAGTTTTCCGCGTCGGGTATGCTAATTAGCTTTTTCTGGCGATTCACGAAGGTACGCGCGGCCGTCGCATTCTCTTACGTCGTCGCTAGTCGGCTTTTCCCGGCGTATAGTTAAAGCTGCTATTCTAAGGCGTATAGATAGACGTGCCATGTTAAAGTATGGCCGTCGTTCCCGCGTCGAATAAAAAAAAAAAAATTCTGCGTAAGTCGTCCGTGAATAGGAAAGGACGTAACTCACGTCGACGTTCAAAAAATCACGTCGGTGCGACGTAATTTCGCGCCAAAATTTCAAAACGGAGCATGCGCAGTACGTTCGGCGCGGGAACGCGCCTAATTTGAATGATCCACGCCCCATTTGAATTAGGCGGGCTTGAGCCGGAGGGATTTACGCTACGCCACCGCAACTTTACAGGCAAGTGCTTGTGAATCAAGCACTTGCCCGTAAAACTTGCTGCGGTGTGACGTAAATGCGATACGTTACGCTGCCGCTTTTGTACCTGAATCTGGCTAGGTTAGAGCGGAGCAGAGACAGGGCGCTCTCTGCACTGTGTGCGGGGACCGCCCTATCCGCCAACAGCTCAGCGGGGATCCCCGCTGAGCTTTGGCGGACACACGGAGCGGACCCAGAAACGGTCCGCTCCGTGTGAAAGAGCCCTAAAGCTGCATTTAAGTAGCAAAACTAAAAAAGAAACACTAGATAGAAAATATATTTATTTTGCACTCAGCTCCTGCACAGTATAGGGTGATGTCACCATTCCTCCAGAGAGATCCTGGGAGCACAAAAACGTCGTCTTGAAATATTTGGGTTTCTCCAAGATCTCGCTGGAAGAGTCTCTTTGTCATCCTTGTTTAGGCACTGCTTAAGGAAGCTGGGTGTAAGGTAATATATTTTTTTACTTTTCTCCATAGGTTTTTTTTTCTAAAGCGGTAATGTGGTGATTATACAAGAAGGTAGGTGAGTACTGAATAAGATGACATTAAAAAAAGGTCCACCATGAACAAATGTACATAGATCCATTATAGTTTTCCTTTAACACTCAAAGATGATAGTAGTGAGATCAGAGCGGTTTTCAGACCCGCCCACCTGCTGTGCCCACTACAAAGGGGTCCAATTTTTACTGCTGAATTTCTCTTTTTACACTATATTACAGAAAACATGGCAGAAAGAAGTGGGCTCTTCCTGGAGAATAAAGATATTACATATTAAGGGAAGCGGAAACAAAACTGTTCTAGCCCAACAGAGAACGTATGACTAAATGCCAGTGACTGCAAACTTATGTCTAGCAGTGAAGTGAGCTTGGGACAGAATGTACTCTATTAAAGGTATTTCAGACTTTTCATTGCTCATTATTTGTCTATCATAGCCAGATTGCTAACATCACTTTAGGTTAAAATGACACTAAACTCTAGAGCTTAAAAAAGTGCTGTTCCAGTATGTATTCTTAACTCAAAGTACCTTTTATTGCCCTCAGCCTTCCTGAATTCAATAGTACCTCAGCCTCCCTTAACCATACTTCCCAACTTTTTGACACAAGGGACACCTATTAGCAAAAGTATGTAGGCGTAGGACACCTGCCCCCTGCCCCCTGCCACACCTATTTAAGGAGAATTATACCATTTTTTTTTTAAATGGGTTGTAAAGGTACATGTTTTTTCACCTTAATGCATTCTTTGCATTAAGGTGAAAAAACATCAGAGAAATAGCGGCCCCCCAGCCCCTCCATTTACTTACCTAACCCCTTGAAAGTCCCACACCGTGAATAGCTATTCGGCCGGGCTTATTCATTGGTTGATAGCAGCACAGTCATTGGCTCGCTCTGCTGTCAATCAAATCAATGATGCGGCGCACCAGGGGGCGGGGTCGAGTGATTCAGTCGGCGGCTACAGCCGCCGGCTGTATCAGGGCAGCACACCAGCAAGCTAACCCCCTTGGGTTAGAGCTTCCCATGAAGGGGTTAGCTGATGCGGGGAGGAGCCGAATCAGCCGCCAAGGGACCCCAGAAGACCAGGATCGGGGGCACTGTGTGCAAAACGAGCTGCACAGTAGAGGTAAGTATGACATGTTTGTTTGTTAATTAAAAAAAAAAGAGGGGAAACTTTAGTGTCCCTTTAAACCCACAAGTGCTTTTTATTTAACCACTACTATTCCTTTATATTGGCTCTTGAAATTTAGAAATGGAAACATTTAGAAATTGGATGAAAGGTTTAGCACTGGGATACAAATTTTGCAAGATAAAAAGTGCATTTTATATACAACTATATAGATAAGACCAAAATGAGGGACAAATGAGGAGGAAAGAGGGGCAGACAGACTTTGTTCCAAATCAGGGACAGTCCCTCAATATCGGGGACATTCTGGAGCTTTGCTTCATTTCTTTTTGAGTAACATAGGTAATCAGGTTTAAAAAAGACACATGTCCATCTAGTTCAACCAATAAGAGGGGGAAAAAAATATATCCTTAAAAAATAAAATCATACAATTCTATATACAGAATCCTATACCCACAGTTGATCCAGATGAAGGCAAACAAAACCAGCAGAGCATGATCCAATTTGCTCTTCCAGGGGGAAAAATTCCTTTCTGATACCCTGAAAGGCAATCGAATATTCCCTGGATCAACTTTACCTATAAATGTTAGTTTCCAGTTATATTATGTACATTTAGGAAACAATCCAGGCCTTTTTAAAGCAGTCTACTGAGCTGGCCAGAACCAGCTTTTGAAGCAGTCTATTCCACATTTTCACAGATCTTGCTGTGAAGAAACCTTTACATATTTGGAGATGTAATCTCTTTTCCTCCAGATGTAAAGTGTACCCCCTTGTACTCTGTGATGATCCTAAACAGAATAGTTCAACACCAAGTTCACTATATGGACCCCTTATGTATTTATACATATTAATCATATCCCCCTTAATCTTCTCTTTTCAAGAGATAATAAATTCAGCTCCTCTAATCTTTCCTCATAGCTGAGCTCCTCCAAGGGCATTAAATGCTAGCAATAATCTTACTCCTTCTCTTCCATCGATTCCCCCAGTTGTACTCCCCCTAGTATGTATGATGCATGCATATTCTTGGCCCCCCAAGTGCAAAACTTTACATTAATATTAGCCCTTATCTGCCACATAGTTGCCCAATAAAACAGTGCATTTAGGTTGGCTTGTAAGTTGGAGACATCCTAGAAGGACGTTATTCCACTGCATAGAGTGCCCCCCCCCCCCTCAATCCATAGCAGGCCCTTAAGGTCATATATGGATTATAAGGGGAGCCCCATGTAAAAAAAGAAAGTGTGGGGTCCCCCCAAATTCTGTACCAGACCCTTATCTGGGCATGCAGCCCAGCAGGTCAGGGGGGGGGGATGTGCGAGCGCTCCCCTCCATTTAAACTATAAGAGTGTTATGTTTTTTAAAAGCTCTTTTCTTAATAATAGCTTTTTTGACTTTGGCCATGAGCCACATAGGGTTTATTTTTAATATATTTTGTAGTGAGTTCACATGCAGTATTTTTATAGAATTCCAATTTCTGTTCTTTGTTCATCAATGCCAATATTCCCTCTCAGTCAAAGTCCTAAAGAGCAGCTCTCAGCCTTTGAACATTTGCTCTTAAAGTTAAGTGTTTTTATATTTTCAGTATGTATTTTTTGCTTACATTAAATTAAATCACGTTATGGTCACTGCTGCCAGATATTCATTTATATGAACATTAACAATAAGCTCTGCATGGTTTGTGATTACCAGGTTCAGCATAGCATCATTCCTAGTCGGGGCCTCAATGAACTGGACCATAAAATTGGTTTGTAATAGGTTCATACATTTTTGCCCTTTAACAGTTCCTGCAGTGCCTTTACTTTGCAGGGCTTTCTACCTATGCAAGGAGCTGAGTCTCCACCTCCTCATTACTACTGGGTGGCCTATAACAAAATACAATGATTATCTTTGCAGTACGCACACCCATGTGCAGTTCCACCCATAATGCTTCAGGCTCATCACACAACCCATCAACTAGGTCCTCATTCACACTCGCTTTGAGATTACTTTTCACATAGAGACAGACACCATCACCCCTCTGTTTTGGTCCTGTCTTTCTGAAAGAGAGCAGAGCCAGGAATATTAATAAAAAAGAAGAAAAGTGAGGCGCTAAGTATGATATAGTTTGACCTATAATCAAGAAAATAAAGTGTATGGGGACATAAAAATGTTCTGGTGATAATAGATATCACTCTAGGTTGAACCACTTTAATTTTATTGTGGTTTGCTTTGACTTATGCCACCCTGTTTATGTTCACTGTGTTATATTTATATGCATATAATCACTGAGGAATTGTTATATTGTTATTGCATATTATTGTCAACATTTTGATTTATTTATACACCTAGAGTGATATCTATTATCACCAGGACATTTTTATGTCCCCATACACTTTATTTTCTTGATTATAGGTCAAACTATATCATACTTAGCGCCACACTTTTCTTCTTTTTAAATTTTATACACAATATTGTCTTATTGTTGGTGCAGGCAGCTACACTGATCATTTTTTTTACATAAGTAGTGCAATGTTTTCTTTTCTTAGGAATATTAATAGCCCAGTCATGTGAAGAATGAAGCCAAGATTCAGCAATACCAAATCATAGTTTTCTTTGTGCACCAAAGCTTCCAACTCACCTATTTTTCTTGGCAGACTTCAAGCATTGGTGAACAAACACTTTAATTCTGTCATGAATCAGATGCGATCAGAACTGTGTGGACTGCACAAGTTAACGAGATGTATATAGGTGAAGGAAGTAATAATTTATTAATGAAATGTGAATAATATGTAACACAACCACCTCCAATAATACACAGTGCACAACAAACCAATATTAGACAAGACCCTAAAGTAGCAATAATCAGACAAATAAATATAGCAAAAAGGAAATACTGGAATCATAGTCTAGCTAAGCCATGGTCATAATGGGAGATCAGCAAATGGGGGACAAGAAGCAACGGTCAGGGAGAGGGTGGAAGGGATCAGATAGCAGGGCAGGGATCCAGGCATACAGGACTGACGGGAACAGGTACAAATAGGTTTGGAATCAGGATCAGAGTCAGGATCAGATAACAGGTTCAGGCTCAACGTTAAAATCAGGGCACAAGACGAAGCCAAGGCAAAGTATGTTGAACTTGCCAGGTTTTTATATCATTACCTGCTATCAGGTTCAGGTGATTCCTAATTGCAGGAGGAGATATCTGCTCCATCCTGCCAGGATCCACCTGCTGGTGGACGCCAGTACTGCGGCCCAAAGATCACATAACACCAGCAGGGAAAGGCTCTCCTGACAATTCCAAACTGCCAGGAGACACCTGCTGGTGGACATCAGTACTGCACGCCAAATATCAGATGGTATATCACCAGCGAGTGGAACCTTTCCTGACAAATTCATTGTCACATTTTGCACACGTATTTTTCATATTTTTTTTATTTTAGTACAAATAGTACCCTTTCCAATGGTTGTTTTGTAACATGGGAACCTTCTTATTACCTGCCATAGCCCTCCCCCATCTTTCCTCATTCCCCCCACCAACAGGGACTGACCCCTGTCAGACCCATCTGGCCTGTCTGCCCCATTATAATCAAATACACCCTCCCCTCATTGCTAGTTTAAATAGTCATCCAAACCTCTATTAAACCTCTCCCTCAGCACAGCAGACCCCCTTCAAATGTAGGTGCAATTTCAGTGTGTTACCTTCAGTTTAACCCCAGTATTTTTCAGTGCATTACTGCAAGTTTAATGCTGTATATTTCATTGTGTTACATTCTGTTTAATGCAGTATAGCTCACTGCATTGCTGCAAGTTTAACTTTGTATATTTCAATGCATTACGTGCCATTTAACGTAATATTATTCAGTGTTTTACCTTACGTTTAACAAAGTATAGTTCAGTGCGTTACTGCAAAGTGAACGCTGTATATTTTAGTGCATTACCTGCAGTATAGTTCAGTGCGTTACGTGCCATTTAACACAGTATATTTCTGTGTGTCAGTGCACGTTAACGCAGTATATTTCAGTGCGTTACCTTCCGTTTAACGCAGTACAGTTCATTGCGTTACTACAAGTTTAACGCCGCATATATGAGTGTGTTACCTTCCATTCGACACAGTATAGTTCAGTTCATTACGTGCCATTTAACGCAATATATTTCTGTGAGTTACCTTCCATTTAATGCTGTATAGTTCAGTGCGCTATGTGCCATTTAACGCAATATATTTATGTGCATTAGTGCTGTTAAACCGGGCCCGCCCAGATCAGCTACACAGTGGGGCCCGGGCATCATGAAAATTCATTGCTGCATTTAAAAAAAATATGTTTTCAAAATTTTTCCCCACTTCCACTTTCTTACAGAGTGGGTCTATTATTTGGCTGCACTGGACACAGTGATGCCCTGTACACACGATCAGTTTTTCCGACAGGAAAACCATGTTTTTTTTTTCAGCAGGAAAACTGCTCAAAATTATCTTGTATACACATGGTCACTCAAATCTTGGCTGAAATTCCGAATGTCAAGAATGCGGTGACGTACAACACGTATGATGAGCCGAGATCAATGAAGTTCAATATACAGTTTGGCTCTTCTGCTTGATTCTGAGCACGCACGTTTTTTTGCACATCGTAATTGCATAGACAAACGCGATTCTCGATAGAAATATTTCCTGTCACAAAAATTGAGATCCTGCTCTCAATCTTTTCTTGGCAGGAAAACTGACAGAAAAAGTGTGATAAAGCATACACACGGTCGGTTTTCCTGACAAAAATCTCACATCGCACTTTTCCTGTTAGGAAAACTGTTTGTGTGTGCGAGGCATGAGTGGGGAATAGAGGAAAGAATACTCACTGTGTCCAATTATGTTTCTCACAGCAGGTTACAATCATCAAACAGGCAGCACAGCAGGGTCTCTGTCATGGCTCTGTGTCACATTGCTTTTGGGTGCTGACTTTGTTATGGTTGTACTGTTATAGTCTTTTATATACAATACAGCCATAAGTTACCGTATATACTTGAGTATAAGCCAAGTTTTTCAGCACTTTTTTTGTGCTGAAAATGCCCCCTTCGGCTTATACCAGGGGCAGATTCGGGGGGGGGGGGGCAACAAGGAATGCATGTGTGCCAATATATCTGGGGAAAAAAAAAGCCTTTTCAGTCTTGTTCAACCTTAACGTATTTTCTGGCAGTGCCCCTCCCGAAACTAGACTCTGGATCCGCCCCTGGCTTATACTCAAGTCACCTTTTTGCGCCTGATCTCCCGGACTTTGGGGACCCCGTACTGGCCAGCCGTAGGTCCCCTGGACCCCAATCTTGGCACACATGTAGCCCACTCTTCCTCTACAAGTGTGCACAGTTTGTTGTACGGGGGACCTACGGCCGGGGAGCACCGATTTTTCAAAGCCAGGCACCCCTTCCATAGACTCCTATGTTAAACGTCAGTCTAGTCATGGGCATAGTGAGGCATGGGCACAGTGAGGCAAAGTGAGGCACATCGAGGCATGCAGATGCTTATACTCAAGTCAATACGTTTTCCCAGTTTTTTGTGGTAAAATTAGGTGCCTTGGCTTATATTCGGGTTTGGCTTATACTCGAGTATATATGGTAACTAAGCCAGCACCCAGCAGCCATGTGACATAGAGCCATGATAGAGCCCCTGGTCCCTGTGCTGCCTGTGTGATAATTGTAACCTGATGATAATAAGAAGCATGCTACTTTAAACTTCATTTGGGGGTGCAGTAATTGTGCAGAGGAGCTGCATTTTTACTGCCCCCCAAACCAATCCCCTTTAACTGCTTTCGATCGTCACTGGATTGGTAGGGTTATATCTTGGTCATCAGTACAGAATTGATAAAGATATCATTTTTAAGCCGTACCAACTCTGCGCAAAGTAAAGGTAATCGTAGTGGCTAAGAAGCCCCTGGATTTCTTTTACAGGCAGTGAAATGGGGTCCCACCACCACCTTTACTGCTTTTAAGCTGTGACCAGTAGCATCCAGTTACTGGGACACAGTAAGAGGGATGGATGTCATTCCTTCCACAGTGTGATGTCAGAAACCAGAAGTGACGAAGATTTTATCACTTCTGGTTTTGGTCTCATGTAAAGAAGCCATTACCGACTTGAACAAGCATCTGATCAAACTGATCTTAGTTTGGTCAGATTCTTTGGAGACCAGAGGACAGATATGGGGGTCTTAAAAAAAACAGATCTCTCCATAAAGTGGACCTGTCATGGCCCATGCTATAGCAAGAAATGTCGTCCATCCCTTGTGAAACCAAGAAAATGTAAAGATACAGTGTAACATTTTTTTTTATTTGTAATAATTAAAATACAATTTAAAAGACATTTAAACTGCCCCCTGCTCATTCATGCTTACTAATTGTAAACACATGCGTTGGCTCCACACGCATATGTAATCATGAGAATAGACCATTGGCCAGAACTTGCCCAGTATGCAATTGAGCTGCTGGGCTGCCCTGCATCCAGCATGCTTTCCAAACAGACATTCAGTGCTGCTGGAGGTTTTGTTACTGATGATAGAACATGTCTGTCCACAGACTCCGTGGACAGTCTGGCATTTATCAAAATGAATCAGTCCTGGATTACCAGCAGCTATGAAGCCCCTGATGCCGATATCATTGATTAAGTGTTTTTCTAATGTGGAATCACTGCAGGACTTCTAGGCTGCCTAGCATTGTGGGTGTTGATTTAATCAGGAAGAAGTTTTTGTTATGTAGATTTCATGGATGTAGATTTTCCGCACCTGTTTCACGGGTGCATATCATTTAAATGGCCAGTTCTTGCTTTCATCAAGGATACCTCAATAGGGTTAGGGTGTAAAGGAGCCACTTTACTTTTAATGGTCAAAGACCATTTTTTCCACACCTGTTTGGCAGGTGCATATCATTGCAATTTTTGACAGCAATGCCAATTCTTGCTTTCATCAAGAGTACCTCTATAAGGTTACAGTGTGAAGGCACCACCGACACCCAAAGACAAATTTTTCTGCACCAAAGTCTGTGGAAGAGACACCAGAATCTGTCCAAAAAATCTCTAATCGTGTTCCCAGTGCACTACATCATACAGACTGGTTCAGCAAGCGTTGCTTACAAAATAAAGAAAGCTTACAGGGAAATTTTCATTTTTTGGGCTTTATAAATGCAATTATTGCTGCAGCAGCTTCTATACACAGTACATATGTGCCACTTTACAGGTAGAGTAAGGGGACCCCCCCAGGCACTATATTAAAAATGAATTTTTCATTTTAATGCTTTCACTTCAAGCATCAATAAATCACTGCTCATTTAAAAATTGCCTGGACCCCCAAAACCATTGTATGCCCGATTACTTGCATATAAGCCTTCAAAGTGGGCACAATTGATTTTTCAGTTCAGGTCCCATAGACTTCAATGGGTTTCATTATTCAGTTCCGAAGGGGTTGTTCGACCCATCCCTAGTCCCCATTAAAAAAAACAATAATTGTGTGTGATGTTTCTTAGAAGCCTGGATATTGTATAGGGTGATTTCAGATTAACGTAATCAGCCGTAAATTTTCCTTGAAAAATGGATGAATGAAACTAGTACCTTTTAAAAAGATATCCTGTATTACCGGTATATCTATTTCTTGTGTTTTCGAAATGATGGGCCGAGGGTTCTCATCACTATATCAGCCTAGAATACCTAATTTGATAGGAAATTCTTGTAAAACACTATCTCATGTGCTTGCCTTTGAATAGACTGTGCTAAAGGACAGTAATATCTTGATATGTAGCTCTGTTTTTGAATCAAAGAAGAAATCCGGGCTGGGCGCTGCAGTAAAACACATTTTCTACAGCGCAAAGAAAAATGTATTAATATACATAATTTAAAATCATCTCTATTTGAAAATTGTGCAGTTTGGTGAATATTTTCCAACAAAAAGGCTAACATTTAATTTGGAATAATCAACACATTTTAAATCTGCTAATTAATTGACTAAACTGATTTATGAATGAATTTGCTCATTATTAAAAATAAAATTTCAAGGCAATTTCCACTTTTAGTGAGCTTTATTTGTAGATGGAGAAAGCTTACTAAGAGTCGGTTTGTCATTTTGAGGTTTTAGCATGGATGTTGCATGAATATATGTGTAGCGCCTGTGTACTTTATAGTACCGGTGCTAGTTAAATTTAGAGGGAGATCAGAGTGTAGTTAAACTCTGATCCAAATTGTTATGTGCAAAACAGGGTCTCTGTCTCAGCGTGGCTGTGTTGTAGGCTTATTCTGTTGTGCCGGGGTGTTCTTCCAGTCCCGGTGCTGCAGGTGGCAGCAGTGGAGTCAAGGTTTGGGTGCTCTTTCCCAGCAGCCAATTAGGGGGGTTTGGCCTTGCTGTGCATGCTGGGGAGGGGTATTTATGAGGCAGACGCAGATTGGTTCTGGGTCATCTAATTCGAGTGTGGCACCCAACTTCAGGGTGACCACATCACGGCGCCCCAGAGTTATGGCCTACCTGGCCAGGGTGTGCGTGTCACGCGGTGTTCCTGGTTCCGGGACCATGTTGGCCCGGAGCATCTGAACAGCGACGGGACCCAGTGAGCGACTGGGTTCCCACCTTTGAGGATCCCAAGCTGTATTGCTGTTCGGTGGGGAGTGCATCTGAGGAGCGTCATTGAGAGGCTGGCGGTCCAAAAGGGCCTTGACAAACCACCGGGGATCAAGGTAGCTGGACACTGAAGGATTGATCACCTGTCAGTCGGTACTTGAGCAACAAGTTGAAGGAGATCCAGGTGTAATTCATCTAAGGAGGATTACCTCTGTAATTACAAATCAGGGAGAGCCTGTGGCAGGGGTGTCTCTGAGGTTCACCCAGGAGGGTCTGTGGCAGAGACTTTTCCTCAAGTTCAAGTTCACCAAGGAGGGTCTGTGGCAGAGACTTTTTCTCAAGTGTTCGAGTGATACTCTGGCTGCCACGTCAGTGAGAGAGGCCTGTCGGGGTACGCTAAGCCCACTCACATAGGAGTGGCACAGAACGTATTACGCTTGGGAGCAGGACTGTTTCCCTACCATCAAGCCTGAATCTGCTGTTCTCCTTTCTTTTTCAACTTTACTTTCTTCACCGTAAGTTTGTTTTTACCCGGCTGGGTAATAAAGAGCACAGCAAAGAGCACCTGTTGCGGACATTCCTTTACTTCTACCAAATGCAATACGCATCATCCACCCCTAGGAATTCGGGGGAGCCACGAGGTAAATGTGCCACCCAAAACAACCAGCAGCTCCTCCGGGGGTAGTGCTACATATACAAGGATTTTCATGATCATTAGCTGACTAAAGCCATAGATACTAAATAGTAACTAGGGTTGCACCGATACCGGATTTTTATGAGTGAGTACCGATACTTTTGTGGTGCGATTTGAACCCATACAAAATTAATGGGCTCAAACTGCATGCAATTTGAACAGGAATGCGATGTGACTCCTGTCCGAATTGTATGCGGTTTCCCCACCGCTTCTGTGTGAACCAAGGCTGAAATCAGTATGACAAGTGTGTTCATATGTAAATCGTACGCGATTCTTTGCAGAGCAAATTGAGCCCAATCGTTTTGTATGGGCTCAAATAACACCGCATAGGTTTCAGTTTTAGCTGACTAGAGCAATAGATACCAAAAACCTATAGGGTCATAGTAACTAGGGTTGCACCGATACCGGATTTTTATCGGCAAGTACAAATACCGATACTTTTGGTAACAATACATTTGCAGTGCGATTTGAGTCCATACAAAATAAATGGGCTTAAATCACCCTGCAAAGAATCAAATGGGACTTGAACAGGAATGTGTTGCCCTTCCTGTCCAAATCACATGTGGTTTCCCCACCGCTCCTGTGTGAACCTAGACTGAAATTACTATGACAAGCACAAATCGCATCACATAGGTATCGGTTTTGGGTAGTGGAGCATTTTCACGAGTACCCCATTTCGCCACC
The DNA here is from genome assembly GCF_905171775.1 of Rana temporaria. Taxonomy (NCBI): domain Eukaryota; kingdom Metazoa; phylum Chordata; class Amphibia; order Anura; family Ranidae; genus Rana; species Rana temporaria. Next base: position 140,409,611 of record NC_053497.1, read on the forward strand.
TTGCCTTGCTTGCTTGGGCTCTCCCGCAATGCCTGCCAGTTGGTTGGGTAGCCGAACAAAGTCAGGATTGGCTTTGTTTGGCTCTCTGCTATGGTAACCCGGAAGCAATGACTTGACATAACTTCCGGTTTACACAGGTGTCAACGGCGCCATTTAAAAAAAAATCTAACGTTTTCGAAAACACTGATCTTTGTGGTTTGAATGCTTTTAAGGGAATTTTGGATCTTATAGACTCCAGATCTCTCCATAAAGAGTACCTGTCACATGCCTATTGCTGTCACAAGGATGTTTACATTCCTTGTGACAGCAATAAAAGTGATAAAAAAAAAATTCAAGCAACAGTGTAAAAATTAAAAATTACTCCCGCTCGTGGACTAGCGACAAACATTTACCCTTAAAAAACCTCCATATGCAATGTTTAAAAAATTCTACAGGTTGCATGTATTGAGTTACAGAGGAGGTCTAGGGCTAGAATTATTGCACTCACTCCAGTGATCATGGCGATACCTCACGTGTGGTTTGAATATTGTTTACATATGAGGGCGCAACTCACGTATGCGTTTTGCTTCTGTGCATGAGCTTGGCGTGACAGGGCGCGTTAAAATATATATATATATAATTTATTTTAATTTTTCTTTATTTTTTTACACTGTTCTTTAACTTTGCTTCTGACCTGCAATTGTATGGAGCTGTGTGGGGGCCATCTTCCCTTCACTCAGCTCCATGCCACAAAGGAGAGCAAACCCGATCACCTCCGCCGGCTTTTTAATCTTTACCTATGGATAACAACATTTACGTCATTTGTCACCATTGTACAGGCGTGCGCAGTTTTAAAGTATGACATGTTTGGTAACATCATATTTTATAGTTTACAAACAAACTTGGGTTATGTTTAATGTTTTTTTGCTTAAACAATTGTATTTGAAAAACCTGCTGCGCAAATACTGTGTGATATAAAAATTGCAAGGACCACCATTTTATTTCATAGGGCCTCTGCTTTAAAAAAAAAACATTTGGGGGCTCTAAGTACTTTTCTTGCAAAAAAATTCTGATTGTTACATGTAAACTAGGGTTGTTCCGATACCACTTTTTTAGGACTGAGTACAAGTACCAATACTTTTTTCATGTACTCACCGATTACCGATATATATTTTTTTTAAATGTGTCCCCAAATGCAGCCATGTGTCCTCAAAAAATGCAGCCTTGTGTCCCCAAAAAATGCAGCCTTGTGTCCCCAAATGCAGCCATGTCCCCAAAGAGAAAGCCAAGCCCCCCCCCCCCCCCCCCCCGCCGCCGCCTAGTTAATCAGCACGCAGGGAACATAAGATATTTCATTTGAATAGCTGTGTTCCCCGCTGCGCGTCGTCATATATAGAAGCTCCCCCTTGTCCGGGCACTTTTATAGACAGATCACCCGTCCAATCCTGTGATGGGTGATCTGTCTATCAAAGTGCCTGGACAAGGGGGAGGGGCTATATATGACGACGAGCAGCGGTGAACACACAGCTATTCAAATGAAAGCTGTTATGTTCCCGAGCGCTGATCAACTAGGCGGCGGGGGGGAGGGCTTGGCTTTCTCTTTGGGACTAGATGGTGGCAGCGGCAGCAGCTCTCCTTTACTCCATTAGTGACATACCCGAGGACTGCTCTGCTCCGCTCTCCGCCCCCTCGCCACCCGCTCTGTCCCCTCTCAGCCTGCTCTCGGGTGAAAAAGTATACTGTAGGTGCCACATCACAACCAAAATAAATTTCCCACCACACTTCGCAGATAGCCTGCAAAAAAAACAAAAACAAATTGACCCTGTCTAACAGTTTAAAGCAGAGGATTTAGTTGCACACATTTGAAAAAAAAAAGTGAAACCTGCAGTGCCTCGTCAAGGCTCCTCTTTATACTGCAGTCCTAACTCTATAGTTTTGAGAATCTTCAAGTTGAAGCACATATAGCAGTGGATAAATAAATGGCAGGTTTGCCTGGAGGGAGCTCTTTCCTCCTTAACCCCCCTGGCGGTATCCCCGAGCGTGACTCGGGGTTGATTTTTTTCTGCTGCGATCGGTATCCCCGAGTCACGCTCGGGGTAAGCTATGCAGAGCCTGCAGCGTGAATGAATGAATGAATGAAAAACTTATATAGCGCGGCACATGCGAACTGAATCGCCTCTGGCTGGTGCGCTGGCTTACCTTGTCCTTGATCCAGGACCTCGCTCGATTCACACAGCGTCCTCCTGTGCCGCCGATCTCCGTTCCCTGCGACGTTACGACGCACGGGAGCAGAGATCGGCGCCAAATTCAAAAAAGTTAACAAACACCTTACATACAGTATACTGTAATCTTATAGATTACAGTACTGTATGTAAAAAAAAACACACCCCCCTTGTCCCTAGTGGTCTGCCCTGTGTCATGCATGTTCTTTTATATAATAAAAACATTTTTTTCTCCCTGCAAACTGTAGATTATCCACAGCAACCAAAAGTGTCCCTTTATGTCAAAAATGGTTTTAGATCAGCTAGAAAACAGCGATAATAAATTATAATCACTTGCAGAATTGTGCGATAGCGATTTGTGGGGAAATTCGTCATAAAAAAAAAAAATAATGACAGCGACAATTCTGCAACTGAGCAAATTTCAGTGATTTTGAGTTGATTACATTATTGAATAATTTTTATTCAAATTATGTTATTATTTGTTATAATTATTTATAATTATTTATTATATTATAATTTATCATTTTGTTTTTAAAAAAATGTCATACCCGGGATGCCTATTAGATTCTTGTTTGGTCAGATTTAAGTGAGTTATTCCTAAGAATTACAGGCCTACAGTATAAAACGCCAAATTTCCTTGCAAACAATTGTACCGCTTTTGGTACGTAATTCCAGACAGAATCATACCGCCAGGGAGGTTAAAGGCACAGGGACATACTAGACACCCAGCAAGAGCATACCATATCCGTACAGATAAGCACTGCAATTTATAACTAGCCTTTGCAGCAAGGTGCACGTGGAAGGGCTTTACACATCTCAAAGAAGAATTCCCAGCACACTTACAAGCTAGCCTACAAAAGAAAAAATAAACTGCCAGACGGATTAGTTGCACAAATTGCAAATAATATGTGGAAGCTGCAGTGCTTGGCCAAGGCTGCTCTGTATACTAGGTCCAAACTCTATGGCCCGGATTCACATACATTGGCGCATATTTATGCCGGCGTAGCGTACCTAATATACGCTACGCCGACGTAGCGCAGAGAGGCAAGCACCGAATTCACAAAGCACTTGCCTCCCAAACTGCGCTGGGTTCCCTCGGCGTAAGCCGTCATAGGTGGAAGTGGGCGTGAGCCATGCTAATGAGGCGTGACCCCATGCAAATGATGGGCCGAGTGCCACACAAGTACTTAAAACGAACGGCGCATGCGCCATCCCGTGGACGTATCCCAGTGCGCATGCTCAGAATCACATTGGAACTACTCCCTAAGATACGACGGATCACTGCCTACGACGTGAACGTAACCTACGCCCAGCCCTATTCACGTACTACGTAAAATACGACGGCTGTGTTCCCTGGTCCATACCTTAGCATGAGTTGCGCCTCATATATGGGGAATAACTTTACGCCGGAAGTACGACTTTCGCAAACCGCGTATATTATGCGCCGGGCACAAGTACGTTTGTGAATCGACGTATCTCCCTCATTTCCATATTTGAATAGGAAATCAAGCCTATAGCTTTGAGAGACACCAAGTTGGAGCACATATAGTCATGGATAAATTAAGACCAGGTTTATAGGTGTCCCATTCAAAATTTCTCAACTTGAAGACAGAACATTTAAATAAATTTACTTTTAAGACTCCATAAGCATAGCTCCCAACTGTCCCTGATTTGAAGGGACTGTCCCTGATTTGGAACAAAGTCCCTCTGTTCTTCTTTCCTCCTCATCTGTCAATTATTAATGCACTATTGGTATATTTTATAAATTTGTATCTCAAAATTTTGGCTTGGATATTATTGTTATGGTTATTATTTTAGGCTATGTATTATAGGTATCCTTCCTGTGCTCTGAAGGTAGCAGCATTGGCTGCAAAACGTGTAGGCAGGTGCAATCTATTTTCTCCACTGCGTGTGGCACTCAACCGTAGTGGCATTGCAGAGGTAGAGGAGGTCAAGAGGAACCTAGTTCCTCTATGGTTTCGTAGTTCACATGGGAAAGATATCCGATTGGATGCTGGCATTCCATGTGACTCTGGCCATCTGGACCACTCGGAGTCTATTTAAGACCCTGGCTCCTGGGCTTGGCGTGCATTTAATGTGTGGCTAGAGTAGGGACAGGTCACTGTCTGTCAGGGACAGTGATTGGCATCAGGAAGAAGATTCCTGAGGAGTAGGGAGAGTGCAGGAACATGCCATCCTACCTGGAAGCCTCCCTACTTGGGTATGGACTGGCCAGGCTGCATTTCGTTCTCGTGACAGATGCTGTTGGCACACTGTGACCACCTGCTACTAACTCCTTGCTGTTACATCTATGAGTCGGGCTGCCTTCCCTTTAGGCTTGTTGTGAGTGTGGTATGGAATTAATAATAATAATAAATATGGGAAATTTCAATTATATAGAATTTAGTGTTTTGAGCTATTGGTAAATTATAGATAAAAGGGTAGTGTCTGACTATAAGTACAGTGGGTCGTTCAGTGCCTCCAGCCTTACGGCAAAAATAAAGATGTGAACTTTGTTCAGACAATCGGTAACATACCACAATAATTTCCAGAGTTTGTTAATCTATGGGGAATTCTTACCAATGTATAAATATCTCTCAATAAAATTAATAAGTACATTTTATTAATTTACAAGTATAATTATACAACTTAATACAGAACCAGAATTTCTGGTTATTAATATTTTATACACATTACCTAAGACATCAACGCGGCAATAAAACTATTTTCCTTAATATTCGAATAATGTTAAAAAGGGTGTGGTGATCGCACCTTAAATTCAAAAACACAATGGGGGTTATTTACTAAAGGCAAATCCACTTGAAATTGCACTGGTAGATCCGAGGGGGACATGCAAGGAAAATAAAAAACAGCATTTTAGCTGTTTACCCCCTCCAGCAAAGAGGACCATTCTTGCCAAACCTTGGAATACTCTGCCCAAGTTTCAGCGCTGAGCAAATCCCTTATCAATCCAGCGGTGAGTCCAACACAATGTTCCACAACTGTTGAGGACAGGGTACCCCTAATCTCTGCACATTCGGTGCCAGAGCTTGAAAATTGTCTCACTGAAAATGAGACAAAGTGTCATGGATCTGCCACTTAAGGGTTAATGGTGCAGACTGATTTCAGTGATTAACAGCAGGCTGTCCTATTTAAACACTTTAGCAGCACAGGGTCTTTGCTGCCTGATCTGCAGTTCTGACCTGGATCCTATCTGAGACCTGTTTGCTATCTGAAACCTGATTTGAACACTGAACTTGGCTTGTTTTGACTACTCTACCTGAAACCTGATTTGAACACTGAACCTGGCTTGTCTGACTCCTCTCATCTCTCCTATTCTGACCCGGCTCCGTTTGACCATCCGCCTGCTTGACTTCACTGCTGCCAGATCCACCTGCTTGTTTACCGACCATTCTTCAGTCATCTTTCTGCACGATCACCTGTTATGACCCGGCTTGTTTGACCCTGCTTTCCCGGTATACCTGAACTATTACTAACTTGTGCCGCTGTAGTCGCAGCTTCTGTGCGGGTCGCTGACCCATCCTACCTGAACTGTTACCAACTTGTGCCGCTGTAGTCGCAGCTTCTGTGCGGGTCGCTGACCCATCCTCCGCTGTACGTTCAGCATCTACTTGCCAGAGGTATTCGTCCACCTGCTTCTACACATCACCACCCGGCACTCCTACCCCTCTGTGCTCCGAGCCCGCTGTCCCATATCCAGTGGCTCGCGAACCAGAGTCGTAAGAGAGGCTACCCTGCATCAGACTCTGGAAACCAGGTACGTAACACAAAGCATCTGCTAATTTGTTGGTAGCCCCAGGGATATGCACCACGTAAATTAAAGTGTTCATCCTCAAACAACTTAACACTAAATAACGCAGCAATCGAACTACAGGAGGAGAAGAAGCCGATATGTTGTTAATCGACACCACCACAACTTGGACCTGGAGGCGGGGCCTCCCTAGTGACGTGCTCCATAGGCCGCCGAGCGTTCCCCACGAGGCGTAATGTCTTCCTCACGGACCCGGCCACACCTGCTGCTGAACTTCTCCCATGTCGGGCTGACACCCCGACCGGGCCATGCCAAGCGATGTCAGCCCTGAGGACCAAGGAGGGGACCTGCGGGACAGCACGGTGAATGTCCACTCTGCAAATTCTGCCATGGACGGGGGTTTCTACCAAGCACCCACTAGCAGAAGCAGGTGTGTGCTTAGCAGGGGGGCCTGAAGGGACCCAACTGGGGCTCCCAAGCCAGTGCTGAGACCTAGGGGTGTTGTCTGGGCTAAGTTGCTCTTGAGGCCTGGACCTCCGAAGCTGTGTGGAGGCAGGCCTCGGTTGAGTGGGGTCCTGCCTCACCCCTTGCAAATATGATGTGATCGGACTCTGGACCCAGTCAGTGCCATGTATCTCTGCAGTTGCTCTGAGCTGGCGTCTGAGCTGTTGTAACTCACAAATTTTCTCTCTAATGCAGGAAACGCAGCACCCGGCTAGACCGACAATGTTTTACCACGATTTCTGCCTCCGACTGATGTGCCTCTGCTCCACCCCCACACTACTATCTCCCAGCTCCTCCCTGTCTACCCATGACTCCTCCAATCCGGTAAGATTATATCTGACCAGCAACCTATTCCATTCTGGTAGTTACTTTAAACCCCATCATGTATGTCCTGCGCTTACATTTCTTTCCTGCTTTGTACATGTCTTATTGATCCCAAGGTAAGCACAAGTACATGCACTTGGTACAATATCCCTGTGCCTCGCTAGTTAGTTTACACTTTAATGGACCTGACAGGTTCACTTTAATCACAATCACAATGCAGTGTTTCCTGTGCTGTATTACTTGCATTGCCAGTTCCCTGATTTATATGGTGGCTTGTAATTTAACTTGAGTCATCAAGCATATCGTCTTAGTGCAACTGGGTCCAGTACTTTTTCTTGCAGCTGCACCAGGAAACAGTTATCTAATATTTTTTGGCAAAATGTTCCTCTTTAGAAGCCAGCCTATTGGAGATGGAAATCCATCACAGGCTACAGCTGACCACAGTTTAGCTCTCCTTGCTGAAGTTGCACAGACACTTATCTGTGATGTTACTAAGTTCACAGCCGTCTGCTTTTAGTTTTCCACTCAATTTCCCATTGCGGTTTACCGGGGCTGAATTAATTAAAAGATGTTGAAACACCATCATAATTAAGTCATTAAATTAGCACAAATTACTCAGTGGGAATATAAGGAGGAGGGTGGGAGCAAGCAGTTATAGAAATGGGTGAAATGGGCCATAAGGGAAAGTTTGTTCACCCATGGTGTATAACCTGTTATGGAGGAGGTCACTCGACCCTCAATACAACTCATTCATAGAAACCTCAGCAATAAATAGTACATCTGCTGTTCGCAGCTACCAGTCTGTTTCTTTTTGTAACCTGGCGTGATGCGGACAGGTGGCACAAGAGCACAGAGTGGCACAAGTGCCCTGTAGTTATTAACAGATAATGGTATAGGTAGACTGGTGTATGTGAAAAGGTCATAATACAGTAGCTTCCCCACAGGAAATGATGGACAGAATACTGGGCACAGGAATATCAGGCAGGAACTCCACAAAAGAGAGTAACAACCACAGGATTAATGAACAAGTGATAGTCTTGCAGGTAGCCTGTGACCTGGGGCAAGTCCATATGCAGAAGTGTTGTCTGAGACTTTGAGCTGGTGATTACCATTGCAAAGAAACTCAGAACTGGTGCAAAGTCAGCAACTAGCAATCAGGTCAAGTACTGTACAAGAACATAAGCAGAAATGTGGTCGGGGTTCAGGCTGGAGTTGGTAACAGACAGGCAGGTCAGGAACAGAAGGAGCAGGCAGAACCATAGTCCATTTTCAAGCTGGGGTCAGTATAGACAGTTATCATTTAAGAAGTAAAAAATCATAGATTCACAGGTAACACTGGACAGACAACATTACTGATCATTTTAAATAGCCCTTTTGGCACAAGCAACATGTGCACACTCTCACACACGTGTCGGTGTATATTCAAGTCTATGAGCCAGCCAGTGCACAGGTATTTACCAAATGCGTCATTCTGTATACTAACATAACCTTCCCGATAGGATGGCATGAAACCTGATTGGCAGATGCAATATGCAATGGGCTCTGGTGCAACACAGAAATGTAGGTCACTTTACAGTTCATCATTGTTAAGTCTTGGAAAATGGGTAGTTGGTGGTCGATGGTCCTAATGAGGATACGGCACCTCATCCCTTAATTGAATTGTTAAATCTTGTAAGTACAGGTCCTCTTACCATGGCCCCATCTACAGAGCCAGTACCGAAAGCAGCAATTTAGCCCTAAACCTAACCAATAAAATCTGATCTAGGCTTAACATGCTAATGTAGTTTAAAAATAGTTATTAATATTTTTTGTCTGCTTCATTAAAAGTATACTTGGTAAACTTGCCACAAAGGTCCTTCTTCAGGTAGTTCCTGGTATAAGTGCAAATGTCTCCCAGTTGTGCTCCTACATTATTACTCTGTCACATGCTCCACTGATGTGGGTACAAGCAGCTTCACTGGCACACATTGTTTAGCCATGGTCCAAAAATGTAAGTGTAGTGTAATGCACATATGTGGCCTATTGTACGAGGGGTGCTCAAGTCAAACCGGCACTTTTGAGTTTATATAATTAAAGAACAAATTTCAAGGAGTGGAGACTGCATGAATTTTTCAACATACTCCCCTGCTACATTTACACACTTATCCCAGCATTTAATGCCTGGAAAGCTTCAGCATAGAAAGATTTGTCAGTGCACCCGAACCATCCTAGCACACCCTGCTTCACTTCGTCATCAGTGCTTAGAGGAACTCTTTTAGGGGTCCAAACAGGTGGAAATCAATCGGAACAAGGTTGGGCTGTAAGGGAGAAGTGGCAATACCTCCCAACCTAGGGCCGGATTCAGGTAGGAGATACGACGGCGTATCTCCAGATACGCCGTTGTATCTCTGAGTTGCGGCGTCATATCTATGCGCCTGATTCATAGAATCACGCATAGATTTCCCTAAGATCCGACTGGCGTAAGTGTCTTACACCGTCGTATCTTAGGCTGCATATTTACGCTGGCCGCTAGGTGGCACTTCCGTCGATTTACGCAAGGAATATGCTAATTAGGTAGATACGCCGCTTCACAAACGTACGTACACCCGGGGCTATTTTATTACGTCGTTTACTTTAGGCTTTTTTGGCGTAAGGTTGCTCCTGCTCGTATTAGGTGTACGCAATGTTAAGTATGGACGTCGTTCCCGCGTCAAATTTTTAATTTTTTACATCGTTTGCGTAAGTCGTTCGCGAATAGGGCTGTACGTAAGTTACGTTCACGTCTACGTTACGCCGTTCGTAAAAAACATCAAATACGTGGGGGCACACTAAATTTAAATATAACACGCCTACATCATCCAAATTTGAATTAGGCGGGCTTACGCCGGAGCACATACGTTACGGTAACTTAGGGCGCAAGTTCTTTCTGAATACGGAATTGGGCCCTAATTTACGGCGGCGTAACGTATCATAGATATGTTGCGCCCGCACAATATTTCGCAAATCTATCTGAATCCGGTCCCTAGTTGCTGTTATGTACACCTAGTGCAGTAAGAAGTATGAGCTTGTGCATTGTTCTGGAGAAACAGGACACTCTTAGTAATCGAACCAGGACGTTTTTTTTCTGCACATCACTCGGAACATGAGTTTTTCGGAAAAATGCAAATATTCATAAATGATTGTGTTCACCGTTCCCATGGAAAGATTCAGCTCATCTCATCTCAATTTCACAACAGGTTATGCGTTGATTATCCAGGATCAGGCTTTCCATGTGCTGAATGTTCACAGAAATGACTGCTTTGAGCTGGGAACCACCATGGTTCAGATCATCACTGATGGACGTACAGCCGTCTTTAAAACGTTTACACCATTCCGATATTTTACTGCGGCTGAGCGTCTCATCACCAAACCGTGCTTGAAGAAGCACAAGAAGCATCATCACCACACACTGTTCCATGCACACACTAAGACCCCTTTCACACTGAGGACATATTGCAGGCGCTATAGCATTAAAAATAGTGCCTGCAATCCGCCCTCAAACAGCTGCTCCATTGCCACACTGGGGCGTTGCGCTAGCAGGACAGTAAAAAAAGTCCTGCTAGCAGCATCCTTGGAGCGGTGTGTTTAACCTCCTCCACTGATCTTGCCCATTGAAATCAATGGGACAGCATGGCTATACCGCTGGCAATGCGCTGCGCTGGTTTTAACCCTTTCTCGGCCGCTAGCAGGGGGTAAAACTGCCCCGCTAGCGGCCGAAATGCGACGCAAATCCGCCCATAGCGTCGGCGGTAAAAATAGAAGAGATTTTTTTTGCCGACGCTATGGGTGGCTCAGTGTGAAAGGGGTCTAACACTGTTGTCTGACTTCTTGATTAACGGTCTCTGGACTGGCTCACGAAATGTGCGCCACCTAGCTGTAATTGGACACACTTGACGTTTACTACTGCGTCTATTACTGCCACACTAGCATCCCTTTTTATACCTGTAAAATTGTAATTCCTGCTTTGACTTGAATGCCCCTCATAGATGCCCTGGCTATTCACTAGATGTCCCCATAAGTACAGTGTTCGATATGACTTTAGGAGTCACTGGGGTTAAGTGGCAGTACCACCCTGATAGAGAGGTACAATCAGAAATAGATGAGCTATATATTATTTGGGAAAACTATAAGGTTGGTAGCCAGGACTGGCAGAAGTGGTCACTTGCATTTTATGGGTTAGACCATCAAGGCTTGGCATGTAGTTGCAAAATTTTTAGAATGGCTCTTCACCCTTGAGAGAAGTCAGGTGGTGTGCCAGGGCTTTGCAGTTTGGTACTACTGGTGATACTGGACTATGGGACATCCTTCCTGTAAGTATGGGCCTCTTCTCTCTACTCTTCTCAAACTTTGCTATGAACCTTTTGCATTTTATCTTAGAGGGACGAAAGAAGTGCTATAGTAGTTGAGCCCTGCATGTGTGAGATACTTTGTTGCTGGTATCCTGCTTTCCCTAATAACATTAGGAGGGCTGTGGAGTTTCTGTCCTATGCTCACCAGGTTTGAGGATTCCCACAGGGACTCAGTGACCCAATGGTGTGCAGCAGGACCCAGTCTTCAAGGTCGTCCTCATGGAGCTGGGTCATAATAGAATAGAATTTGTATCATTATTCTCTTGTTCAGCTATCTTCATTTGTAGAAAGAAATGTTTGGACAGTCGCACTCTGGAAAAACCTTCTCGGTTGCCTTTTATTGGTAAAAGTATTCAAACACCACACATCACAGCCAGGGCCGTTTGAAGGAATTAGGGGGCCCCAAGCAAAATGGACATGGAGGCCCCCCCCACCCCTCGCACAGCGCAGAACCACAGCAAGCAGAAAACCAACAGCCGGGTGGATGGAAGGGGTGATGGTGGGGCAAGATGAATCACTAGTGCCCCAGCATAGCATGACATATAAAAGAGGGCTGCATACAGGGCTGGTGCAAGGATTTTTGACACCCTAGGCGAAACCTAATTTTGCCGCCCCCCTTGGCTCCACCCCTGACCCCACCCCCTTTGCCCTGCCCATGTATACCCCACCTTTATAACGAAGCACCCATCAAATGCAGCCTTACCAGCGCCCATCAAATACAGCCTCACCAGCGCCAATCAAATGCAGTGTCACCAGCGCCCAAATACAGTTTCGACAGGGCCCATCAAACACAGCCTCACCAGCGCCCATCAAATGCAGCGTCACCAGGGCCCATTAAATACAGTGTCACCAGCGCCCAAATACAGTGTCACCAGCGTCCAAATACAGTGTCACCAGCGCCCATCAAATGCAGCCTTACCAGCGCCCATCAAATGCAGCCTCACCAGCGCCCATCAAATGCAGCGTCACCAGGGCCCATCAAATACAGTGTCACCAGCGCCCAAATACAGTGTCACCAGCGCCCATCAAATGCAGCCTCACCAGCGCCCATCAAATACAGTGTCACCAGCGCCCATCAAATACAGTGTCACCAGCGCCCATCAAATGCAGCCTCACCAGCGCCCATCAAATACAGTGTCACCAGCGCCCATCAAATACAGCCTCACTAGCGCCCATCAAATAGTGTCGCCAGGGCCCATCAAACACAGCCTCACCAGCGCCCATCAAATACAGCCTCACCAGCGCCCATCAAATGCAGTGTCACCAGCGCCCATCAAATACAGTGTCACCAGCGCCCATCAAATACAGTGTCACCAGCGCCCATCAAATACAGTGTCACCAGCGCCCATCAAATGCAGTGTCACCAGCGCCCATCAAATACAGCCCCACTAGTGCCCATCAAATACAGTGTCGCCAGGGCCCATCAAACACAGCCTCTCCAGCGCCCATCAAATGCAACGTCACCAGCGCCCATCAAATACAGTGTCACCAGCGACCATCAAATGTAGCCTTACCAGCGCCCATCAAATACAGTGTCACCAGCGCCCATCAAATACAGCGTCACCAGTGCCCATCAAATACAGCGTCAATATTGCTTTGTGCATTTCTGGCACCTGGGTTTCTCTGAGAGGATACGGATTCATCCACATACCTAATTGGAGCGGTGACTATCTTCTAGCTATCTTTTCATGTTAAGCATGGTGTCTTTGGTTGTTCAAATGGCTCTTGCTGCATTTTCCTAAATATAAATCAAATTAAACATCTGACAGGGAGAGTCAGAGAGAGCAGAATACGCTGGCGTATCTTGAGATATGCTGCGTAAGTGTAAATGTGCGCCGTCGTATCTGTGCGCCGTGCCCACATAACTAGATATGCCTGAAAATAGGCTTCCTACGACCGACGTAAGTTTCCTACGCCGTCGTATTGTGGGCGCATATTCGAATATGCAAATGAGTGAAATACGCCGATTCACAAACGTACTTGCGCCCGGCGCATTAATATACGCAGTTTACGTAAGGCTTACGTCCGGCGTATATTTATTCCCCATCTATGAGGCGCAACTCATGCAAAGGTATGGACCAGGGAACAGCCGTCGTATTTTACGTAGTTTATGTAGTAGTACGTGAATATGGATGGGCGTAGGTTACGTTCACGTCGTAGGCAGTGATTCACCGTATCTTAGGGAGTATTTTCGACGTGATTCTGAGCATGCGCACTGGGATGCGTCCACGGGACGGCGCATGCGCCGTTCCTTCGGCCCATCATTTGCATGGGGTCACGTTTCATTTAAATGGATCACGCCCACTTCCACCTACTTTGAATTAGGCTGGCTAACGCCTACAAATTTACGTTACGCCGGCGCAACGGCTTTGTGAAAACTGTGCTCACTGCTCTGCGCTATATCGGCGTAGCGTATATTCGATACGCTTCGCCGGTATAACTATGCGCCACTGTATGTGAATCCGGGCCAAAGTGTAGGTAGTTTAACACTCCAGCATCTAACACTGAAATGTCAGTCTTGGCTGGACTGGATCGGTAATGGAATTAGTTGGGGGGAAAAAGATGGAGGTATGTCTACTAAAATATGTAATTTCTGCCAGGATGTGCCTTTCTAAAGTATTTAATGGTTTGAGATGATGCTATGATTTGGTAAAGTAGTAAGTGAACAAAAAGTTTTTGTTTCCGATTCAAAATTCCATGGAGGATTTCCAGGCAAGATTTTTAAAATAGGTTTCAGGAAGTTGCAATTCATATGTTTGAACTTGTTTACCTTCCTTGTATTTCTGCATAGCCCTGCAACAATGCATAGCCAGGAAATCACTCAATTATAGATCTATTCATTGTAATTGTGACCAATACGCGTTTCGATAAATTTATTTTCTGACTCATCTCTTCCAATAGGAATAATCGATCTGTAGTCGACAACTGTTCGATAGGTGAAGTGGATTTCGATTAAAAGTTGAGATTCAATCATAAGTTATCAATTGCATCTCTGTTTCTACCATGTAATGTCATAATCTGCTCCACTGAACTATATACATGAGCGAAGTATCAATCACAGTGCTGCCTATTGATGAAAAAGGATTGAAAATTTTACACCTTGCCAATTGTCTCAGTTTGATCAAATCTGATCGAAAATTTGATCTCAATCGATCGTAGGAAGTTATGGCTTATTGATAACTACCTTTTGATTGGATTGCACATTGATCGGATAAAAAATATCAAAGCCTGTATAGACACCATTGGCGTTTCCAACACTACCTGCCTGCTCAATAAATAAAGGCGGTGATGTTGGATCACTGTCCAATGAGCAGACTGAGGATGAAGTGGTGACACTGGAAGCTGCAAAGCTGAACCAGTAAATAGAAATGTCATCTGCCTGGTCACATAGTATAGAAGCATTGGGGATATGCTGTCTGTTATAGAATGGGAGATGAGTCCCACATCCCTTGGTCATACAAGTTGCAGAACATTTTTCTCTAGTGGGACTTTATAAGGCCAGATCTCCTTGTGTCTTAGATTAACAACAATATTTTATAAAAAAAAAAATATATATACTGTATTTATTGGCGTATAACACTCACTTTTTTACCCTGAAAATAGAGGGTAAACTGTGCCTGCGTGTTATACGCAGGGGGCTGTGGAAAGTGTTTTCCCTGAAGCTTCCCTCTTAAAGTTGGGGTGAGTGTTATACGCCTGTGCGTGTTATACGCCGATAAATACGGTATATTTTATTTGGAAAAGTTAAACACACAGGATGGGTAGTATAAAAACTATAATTGATGCAAATATGGACAGTGAAACATATTTCAATACCATACTTAAAGCCACTTGCTCTTTTTGGTAATCCACATATAACAGAGTACACCAACGTGTTTCGAGTTGTAGCGTTTGTCCTCTTCATCAGGGGTGAGTGGTGTGACCAGCCTTCTGATTTGAAAATCCATATTTGCATCAATTGTAGTTTTTATACTACCCATCCTGGGCCAGATCCTCAAACGAATTATGCCGGCGTATCTATGGATACGCCGTGTAATTTCAAAGATCCCCCGTCGTATCTCTGTTTTGTATCCACAAAACAAGATACGACGGAATATGGGCTCGATCCGACAGGCGTACGTCTTAGTACGCCGTCGGATTGTAGGTGCATGTTTCCGTCGAATTCCGCGTTGAGTATGCAAATTAGCTAGATACGGCGATCCACGAACGTACGTCCGGCCAGCGCATTTTTTTACGTCGTTTGCGTTCGGCTTTTTCCGGCATATAGTTATCCCTGCTATATGAGGCGTATCCTATGTTAAGTATGGCCATCGTTCCCGCGTCAAATTTTGAAAATGTTACGTCGTTTGCGTAAGTCGTTCACGAATAGGGCTTTGCGTAGAATGACGCCACCGTCGTAAGCATTGGCTTGTTCCGGTTTAATTTCGAGCATGCGCACTGGGATACCCCCAGGGACGGCGCATGCGGCATTCAAAAAAACTTTATTTACGTCGGGTCACGACGTATTAACATAAAACACGCCCCAATCACATACATTTGAATTGCGCGCCCTTACGCCGTCTAAGTTACACTACGCCGCTGTAACTTATGGCGGAAATCTTTGAGGATACAAAAAAAAGTAAGTTACGGCGGCGTAGTGTATCTGAGATACACTACACCGAACGGAGAGAAGCACCGCGCTTCGTGGATCTGGCCTCCTGTGTGTACTTTTTTAACTTTTTTAAAATAAAATGTATTTTATAAAATATTGTTATTACTCTAAGACACAAGGAGATCTGGTCTTATAAAGTCCCACTAGAGAAAAATTTCCGTAACATAGTATTGCAGCAGACGTAAATAAATTACAAGACTGGTTGAACAGCATTACAAATGACCTGGGATGTGAAATGGCTCACATATATGTATTTTGAACTGCCTATTTATCTGTGTTTCAGGGGCTCCCTTTAAGTGAAAGTTTTGGTTGATTACCCCCAGAGAACATTTGCTCAGTATTTCATCTTTGCCAAATATCAGTCGAGGAACGTTGATTGCGATTTTCGCTTTATAGAAAGAAAGAAAAGGACAATGTCTTCTTGTTCCCAAGATCCTTTTTTTAGATGGAAACAAATCAGATTTAGAAAAGTGGGATTATATTTGAGCCTGCAAGAAAATGAGCCGTGTGATTCAGTGGTCCAGACTACCTCTAGCTGCTACTGTCAACACGTACGTTAAAAAAAAAAAAAAAATCAAACTCTAAAATTAAGGGAGATTGAGTAGTTCCAGGACAACAAATGGACTGTGAATCCGAATAAGTGTACAAGACCACCGCTTGTTGAAAATCAGCAAAGTCTTATTCCAAATCCCTGCAAATGGTCTTTTTTCAGCTGGTCTCTAGAGTCCTACTGAGAGCTGGAGGCTGAGAAATGGCACAACCCTGCCCCCTGCTGGTGCCAGTTTATACAGCAGGATGCGGAGCTATTACGTTCCCTTCATGTGTTATTATCATTGTAAATGATAAGGCTTTCTGTCTGTGCTTGTTTATCTCTATGTATATTGCAGCAATCAAGTTCTCGATGCACTACAGAATAAACACAGAGTTATTAAGGAGACGAGAGGTGTTGCAGGCGGGCGAAACCTCCTGTATCCACCATTAAGCAACATTTAACCTCATCTGTCACTGTTTGAACAGAAATGAAACAAATATTGGCATTAATATACAGAGCAGGGAATTGAGCCTGGATGGTACAGTTATAGATGTTGGCTATATAAGGATGCTACACACAGTCTAATAAAGGACTGTGGCTGGGAGCTGGAAATGATGGCTCTGCGAAACTGTTTCATGGCTTCTGCACCCCGAAGGGTGGCTCATTCAAAAGACGCCTCCTCGCAGAGAGCAAACGCTGAAATAAAAACCGGTAATGCTCAAAAGTGGTGGCTATGGAGCCCTGGAGATTCCAGAAAGAGATTAAACCTTTAAATCACATTCATTCTGCTACATTACAGTCAGACGGCTCAGCTGGAGCAGTGGAAGATGAGGATAGTGAATGCAGCAGTGATACATACCATCACACTGACAGGTAGAGGCCTTGCCAGGAGATATATTGGGTTGCAGCACAATCTCAAATCCTGGACAATAGTATCTGTTAAAAACATGTACCTTTTTGTTATCTATTTTCTGTAAAAATACACTGCAGAGGACCTTAATGTGTAAAAGCAGTTTCATTATAGTCCAGAGTCTATGACTGGCGGGGGGCCCTAGCACAGGACCAAAACCGTCTTCCTGCTGTCAAAATACAGTAGTGTAGCAGGAGGGATTGCCCCATAAATTTTTTTTTTTTTTTTTCGTTTTAACCCGTGGTTTAAAGAAAATTGCATAATCTATAGTTTGCTTTAGGCAGGACACAGGTCAACCTCTATGGGGGCACAGCATGACACTGAGCCACCAACTCTACTCCAAAGGGGAGAAAATACAAGTGAATAACAGCACACTGTCCCTGAGAGGTAAGGATGCACTATTATAACTTGATAATAGAGATTCATATTCTTACAAAATGCCTTTAAACAATAAAGCAATAAACAGTAGCTGTGTAGCATAGTGCCCCTTAATTCACTATGCTCAGATGTAGGCTCTCTTATCTTCTTTACCACAACCTTTTGGGTTCCCGCAAGCCCCTGGGCTTCTGAACATGGCCAGGGAGTGCTGTAATTCGAATTTGATACGTATTCATCACCCGTCCAATCCAGTTCTGAGCATCAAGTGGGGTGGTCCCATGTCTCCAGCTGCCCACCTATGGTATCAGCCCTGGGACTCCTCCAGCCACTGATCTGTGGTGGCAGCCCATGGGACTATATACAAGATTTTAGTAATGAATTGGGTATCATTAGCAGTAATCAGCATGATTTTATGAAGAATCGTTCTTGCCAAACCAATCTACTAACCTTCTATGAGGAGGTAAGCTGCCATCTAGATAAAGGATGGCCCGTAAATGTGGTGTATCTGGATTTTACAAAAGCATTTAACACGGTTTCCCATAAACATGTACAAGGTAAGGTGTAGTGGATGATTCTAAAATCCCTATTTTCAAATTAGGCTAATTCTTTTTATTAGAATCACTGAAATGTTCCTCTTTTCCTTATACTGTTTATTTGTTTTTATACGCATTATGCATATGTATGTATGGGAATGATCAATACTGCTTATTTTCCTTGATAAGATTTATCAGATATTGTTTTAAAGTAAAGAACTCAGCATTGAAAATACAAAGGATTATTATTAGGAGCCTCCTCCATTTTCCCCTCATGTTACAAATGTGTTCAGCCCTTCCCCCCCTACTGCATTCCTAGAAGGCTTTTATTCCAAAACCCCCTTCTCGTTCCTTGCTCTGTATATTAGAGGAAAACCACCCCCCCCCCCTTCCCCAGTGTGAAGCTTGTGGAGGAAACTTGCTGAGCTGACAATGGACTTTTTATGACACGTGGATTTTCAAGAAGAACATGGAATAGGAAACCATCCCTTATATGAACTGACCAATGAGAAGCTTCATGCTAAGGACAAGCCATACAGGGAGGGAGGAGGGTAGAGTGGGTGTGCATGTTTTGTGATTCTGTGGTTTTGATAAAAAGCCAGCAGGCTCTAGTAACTTGCTGTTGGGACTGAGCTGAGAAAAGTTGAGGATGTGAAATCTTTTTGTCTGTAGATTGCACTGTCTCACCATAGTAATTTGAATCAGGCAGCAGAAATGGGTTAGCCCTGAGATTGTCAGGAAATCAATTAATTAGTCCACATCAAAGGTCTGTTGGCATGGACTATAGGGTGAGTGCATGGATTGAAAACTTTCTACAAGGGTGAGTTCAGAGCGTGGTGATAAAGGTAGTGGGGGACCAATCCTATTCAGTTTGTTCATAAACAACCTGGAGGATGGGGTAAACAGTTCAATCTCTGTATTTGCAGACAATACTAAGCTAAGCAGGGCAAAAACTTCTCCACAGGATGTGGAAACCTTGCAATAACATCTGAACAAATGAATGAGGTGGGCAACTACATGGCAAATGAGGTTTAATGTGAAATAATTAAAAATAATGCATTTGGCAAAATTATGAATGCAATCTATTCACTTAGGGGAGAACCTCTGGGGGAAATCAAGGATGTAAAAGGACCTGGAGGTCCTAGTAGATGATAGCAATGCCAAGGTGCTGCTAAGAAAGCAAACAGAATATTGGCATGTATTAAAAAGGGGATTAACTTGTATTAAAAAGGGGATTAATTTGAGATAAAGCGATAATTCTCCCGCTCTACAAGACTCTGGTCTGGCCCCACCTGGAGTATGCTGTCCAGTTTTGAGCACCAGTCCTCGGGAAGGATGTACTGGAAATGGAGCAAGTACAGAGAAGGGCAACAAAGCTAATAAAGGGTCTGGAGGATATTAGTTATGAGGAAAGGTTAGGAGCACTGAACCCCTCTCTGGAGAAGAGACGCTTGAGAGGGTATACGATTTCAATTTACAAATACCATACTGGTGACCCCACAATACGGATGAAACTTTTTCCGCAGAAGGGAGTTCAATAAGACACGTGGGTACTCATTAAAATTAGAAGAAGAGAGGTTCAACCTTAAACTGTGTAGAAGGTTCTTTACTGTAAGAGTGGCAAGGATGTGGAATTAGTTGAAAAATATATTCTAAATATATATACTTGTGCTAGAAGTAGAACATTGTGAACAATATGTGTTGCAGCTGCTGTACACAAGGTGCCATTCACTTGACAAATAAAAAAATATATATATTACAGCGCTCGCAATAGTGCAAAACAATTAACAAAATAATCAAATAATAATTATTAAGTGAATGTCTATATATTGGTGAACGATGTGCTCCAGTCCATAAAGTGCAAAAAGTGCTCCACAATTCGAGGTGTGCCTTGATGACGCCTCGTGGGTGGGCGAAACGCGTTGATGCAATTTCCTGTTTCGAGTCCAATAGACATCACTTTCAGTTGTCGTGGAATGCACACTAGAAGCAGCGTTTCCTATTGCAATCTCTTGCTAATACATGCTTGTTTTTATTATACATTTTGTAAGTATCCATTTTTAATTTGCACAGTAAATATATTTCACTATAGTCCCCTCCTTCTTTTTTCTTTTGTTACAAATTTTTGATTTTAGTCAAAGGACATGGTACAAGGCCCAAAACCCAGGCACATACAGTCTGTTGCATTACATGTTACAGCAATTAGACACTACATAAAATATCACAATACATCATTCGGATCCCAAAATAACAACCTGTAACCTGGGCCGTCTTTCATAGTTTTTAACAGGGATGCAATTTTCACCGCTATACAAATCCCTTTCGCCCAAAATTGGGTCCTGAACCAGTCTAGATCAATTTTTTAATTTTAAACATTAGAAAGAGAAGGGAAGGTAGGAGCCAGCAGACACCGGTCCTCATAAAAAGGGAAAGAACAGGAGGAGAGAAAGGATTGAGATAAGATTAGAAAAGAGAGGTTGGAGGGGAATAGGGGGAGGGGTAGAATAGGGAAGGGGGGGAGGTTTTTAATGCAAAGGTGTGCTGTGTAAGAGCTTGCAGAACGCTGTGGGGCTGTAAGGGGGAACTCGAGGTGGCCTGTCGGTGGTGGGCTGAAAGAACTAAAACTTATGTCTCTCACCTTCTTACGTTTCCACGTCCCCAATGTTGGGGGTTGTGAGGATTTCCACTTAAGATGAAGGCACGCTCAAGGAGGTGGTGTATGATTGAGTTTTTGTATATTTTCCCAGGGATATTGAAGGCATTGAGAAGGAAAAAGGCCGGGTCATCCGGTATTTGACGTTCTGTGTTCATTGCCCAATTATTGGGCAATGTGTTTTAACCTCTTTCCAATAGTGTTCTAGTTTGGGGCAGGACCAAAAAATTT
The DNA here is from genome assembly GCF_905171775.1 of Rana temporaria. Lineage (NCBI taxonomy): Eukaryota > Metazoa > Chordata > Amphibia > Anura > Ranidae > Rana > Rana temporaria. The sequence goes on from NC_053497.1 coordinate 140,430,667, forward strand.
GAAGGCTGGTTCCCGTCTCCCAGACATCTCCAGCACTGGTCAGAAGTCTTGTGGAAGATTTTATGCAGTCTCACAGATTTTCTATACCACCTGGTGAGAATTTTTAAAGTCAGTTTCCTGTATCTTCATACAGATGGAAGATTTGTACGTAAACCTGAGGATGTGCTGCCGCAGTTGTGTATTGAGTGATGTACCTAGGTCCCTTTCCCAATCACTTATACAGCCTTAAGGAGTGGGGTTCCGTAGGAGTGTTCAGCAAGTCATAGTTGGTGGAGAATGTATGTGGCATTGCCCCTGAGTCTGCGCAAAATTCCTGAAAGAATGTGAGGGGCCTGTCAAAGTGCCCTGGGTGCAGGAGGGATCGAAGAAAATGAGAGAGTTGAAGAGCGCTCCAAAAATTCAGGCGGAAGTTGCCCATTGGGTCAACCAACGCCGAAACAGTCGGACATGTGCCCGAGATTATAAAAGTAGAGGCTTGTGCATAGCCTGAGCTCCATAGGTTTAGAAAAACAGCCTCATGTAGTCCCGGTGAAAAAAGGGGGTTCCCTAATATCGGGAATAGAGGTGAAGTCGTTGATATGTGGGTGAGTGTCAGCAGGGTTGAGCAAAGTCTCGCCGTATGGCCTATCAAAAGGTTGTTCTTCCCTTGGTAGGGAGGCGAAATACCACCGTGTCCAACCCAGTGGAACGATAGATCGGCCTTGTTCAATGTGGACCCAGAGTTTTAAGTCTGCGTGTCTGTTCCAGTCAAACAGCCTACTCAAGTGTATCGCTTGATAAAACTTACGTACATCCAGCACTGCCAGTCCCCCGTAACGTTTAGGTAACATAAGTTGGTTGTGTCGCAAACATGGACGTTTGTGGGCTCAAATGAAAGCAAAGAATACTGGGCCTGATTCCCAAAAACCTGTGTAAATTTAGGATTATCTAACTTATGTCATTTAAGTTACGGCGCCCTAAGTTGGTGTCGTAAGTACCGTATCCACAGCGCATTTGCGCACAAAATTGCGCCATCCTTAACCTAAGTTCCAATGCGTAAGGCGTGGTTATGGCAAGTGGGAATGAAGTGGGCGTGCTTCATTGTAATGATATAATATATATTCGCCAGCACACCAGGAATCATAACGTCCAAAGATTTAATGCATATCTATTATGTCAAAAAGAGCAACGTTTCGAGGCCACGCAGGACCTCTTCGTCAGGCAAAAAGATCTTTTTGCCTGACGAAGAGGTCCTGCGTGGCCTCGAAACGTTGCTCTTTTTGACATAATAGATATGCATTAAATCTTTGGACGTTATGATTCCTGGTGTGCTGGCGAATATATATTATATGATTTGCTTTCCGGTTCCCAGCCGGTGATCGTTTCAGCACCCTTTTTCTACTTGGCCATTTTTCCGGAAGGTGTGCAATCGGAATATTTTTGAGATTACTTCATTGTAATGAGCCGTGACCCCATGCAAATGAAGTGCCGGCCGTACTGCGCATGCGCGCACGAATCTGGACCTCACTGCGCATGTGCAGAACTTTGGTCATCGCAATCAGTGAGATAGGTAAAAGGCCAAGCGTACTTAGTTTGAGGATCGCCCTGTGTCTAAATAGCCCCAGTCATACACACTTCTATTGCAAAAGTATTTCCCTGTGTTCCCTTCCTAAAGCAAGTTGCTTCTGCTTTGAACGTTTGTCAGTGTTTGTTGGTAAGATTTGTTTGTGAGAAAAGTGTTTGTGGAGTTGGAGGGTATAGTTGGTGTTTGTTTTTGCTAATTTGTTCTTTGTTTTGATTGTTTGCCTGTTTGTTTTTGATAAGTGTGTCTTTTTTGGTGTGTGATTGTTTTTTGTTTCCCTTTTTTGCCTGTTTGTTTTTGATAAGTGTGTCTTTTTTGGTGTGTTTTTTTTTTGGTTTCCCTTTTTTGCCTGTTATTTTTAGAATTTATAGTAGCTGTCTGTATTTTTTTTTTTGATTGTTTTTATTTTCTTTGTTGTGTGTGTGTATTGTTGTTTGTTTTTTGGGTGAGCTCCCTGTTGCTGGGTGTTGTCTGTCATGGCTCCCAAGCGCAGGAAGCTAAATTTTACACCGGCAGAGAAGCATATACTTGCTCAGGGCGTCATTAAATATGGGCGATTTCTCCATGGCCCTGAGAGCCACAACACCACCCCTGCCAGGAGGAAGGAGATCCTTAAAAATATTACGGATCGGATCAATGCGGCGGGGGGGGGGGGAGACCAGGAGGTTCCTGGCCCATCAGGGCAGGAGGTTGCTGGCCCATCAGGGCAGGCTGCTGCACCACCCCCAAGACAGGCTGATGCAGAGTCCCAAGAAGGGCAGGATTCGCCATGGGAGGGGAGTGCCTACAACTCCCCTAATTTGGATGTTGAGTGGGAGGAGGATGAGGGGGAGGAAGATGACAATATTGCGATTGGGCAGCAAATCATGATGGGCCAAGATATGACCTTTGAGTCATCCCCTGAGGGAACCCCACAGGCGCCCAGCAGTCAGGCCACCATCATGGCTGGCCCCTTCCAACCCTCCTCCAACATGCAGCAGCACCCATGGCTCACTCCAACTCCTCCAAGGCCACAAGCCTCAGGGGCAAGTAGGAGGCCGACCCCTGAAAACAGGGGGGGGTTGGTGCGTCTGCCGGTCAGTCTGTTGAGGGACAATGTCCGGCAGACCCGCAGTCTGGCTGAAATAAAAAAATCTCTAACCAAGGTGGAGCGCAGCCTGGGTGCAATGAGGGAGTCCCTGGGTGAGGTGGCCACCAACTCAGTGGGGGTCATCACGTGTTTGTGGGACCTGAAAAACGCAACAACAGGCGTGGCCCAGGAGGTGACTGCCCTCACCCAGGCTGTGCAGGCCAATACCCGGGCTGGCCAGGCTATACTGTACTTATGATTTGGTTTATGTGTGTGAATGTGGGGGGGGGGTGGCATTCCTGAAAACATAAGGGTGTCACCCTCAGTTTTGGTGGAGTAGGGATCCCCAGGACCAGGGAGAAGTCATCCTAGGTTCCTGAATGGTGTATGAATGCACAGTGACATAATTGGAGCCGTGGCGGGGCGTTACTGCTCCCAAGTACCAAAGGGGGGGGGGGGGTACTTGGATCTAATCCAATTCGATGTGCATGTGATGTGTCTGTGCTAGGGACCACAGTGACGTGCATTCATGCATTCTCATTGTGAGATAATTATTGTGCGTTTTCTACAAAAAAAAAAAACATTCTCATTGTCATATAAGTAATGTGTATTTTATGTGCAAAGAAAATTTTTACATGTCACATAATCTCTGTGATTTTTTCTGGGGAAAGCCAAAATAAAAAGATAATTAGGGTCCATTTACTGGGCAAAGATGCCTTCAGACAGTTGTCTCCTTATTGCCTGGCCCTCAGCAGACCGGGTAGAGGGGTTTGGGGGGGGGGGGATTGCCTGGGTGGGGGGTTAGGTCAGGACATATCTCCACATGCAGGCCCCTTCTCACAGCAAAATTATGGAGGATGCAACATGCCCCAATAATTTGGCAGACAAAGTCTGGGGAATACAAGAGTGTACCCCCAGTCTTGTCAAGGCATCTAAATCTGGACTTGAGAAGGCCAAATGTCCGCTCTACTATTGCCCGGGTCTGGATGTGCACCTCATTGAATTTGCGTTCTCCGGGTGTTTGGGGGTTCCTAAAGGGGGTCATCAGGTGGGGTCCCAACGCATATCCAGAGTCACCTGTAAGGGAAAAAACAGGAGGATATTAGTCATGCATGTGCCCCTTGTGACGTCTGCATCATGGGGGGGGGCATACCTGACACCAATGTCACTCACCAATCAGCCAGCTGTCTCCATACACATTCTGCTCCAAGTCTTGGTAGATCTTGGTCTGCCGTAGGATGTAACTGTCGTGGCACGACCCTGGAAACTTGGCACAAACGTGCCAGATGAGGCCATGGGCATCGACGATCACCTGGACATTGATCGAATGCCAGCCTTTCCTGTTTCTGAACAGGTGTTCAGTTTCATGGGGGGGCTGTAGTGCCACATGGGTGCAGACTATCGCCCCGATGGTCCTTGGGAAGCCAGCAATGCTGTAGAAGTCTGTCATGGCTTGCACACGCTGCTCCTCCTGGGTGGGCATCACAAACTGGTTGGTCATGCGCCGCAGTATGGCAGGGACCACCTGATGGACACATCTGCTCATTGTTGACTGCACCATCCCAGCCAGACCTCCAGATGCACGCTGGAATGAGCCACTGGATAAAAAATGCAGGGTTGCCATCACTTTATGAAGAGGTGTCAGGGCATGGGAGTGTCTGGTTGGGGTGATAAGATCCTCATGAAGAAGTTGGGTGATCTCCAGGATGGCTTCCCTATCGAACCTGTAGTTGCCATACACCTCATAATCTGGCATTTGCAAAAGATCACGCCGTGGACGATAAACTCTCGCCTGTGCCCTCATCCTCCTCCTCTGTGCCCTCCTCCTCCTTTGTTCCTGTAAGTCAGCAAGTGCCGTCAGAATCATAGCTGGCCCTGGCATTTTTCCAAAAAGAACCTTCTCAACTATAGCTCTAAGCTCTAGTCACTACCTACAGCAAACCCTTCCACAGCATGTGTAAAATTAGGGCTGGTTTTATAATGTGGAAATTTAGTCAGGAAAACTAACGGGTGCACACAGGGCGGAAAATACGGCGCACACACTTAATTTTGAGAATCGCCCTAACTCCCTCATTTGCATCTTTGCCTATCAAAAACAGCGGCGAGACTAGCGTAATTTGCGCCCGGGGATGCGCTGGTGTAACTAATTTAAGTACGGCTGAAAATACGGAAATCTTTGCTTAACTCGTTTTGAAGATCGTGCGCAAATATACGCGCCGTGTAAATTTAGAAAACTGGAGTTAAGTCTGCGTATCTCTTTTGGGAATCAGGCCCACTGTTTGGATCCGTTTGAAAAATGTAGACGGGATACGGATTGGCAGAGCCTGCAAGAGATAGAGAAACTTGGGGAGGATACTCATTTTAAGAATGTTGCAGCAGCCAAACCACGAGTGCAATCCAGTGTTCCACTTGTCTAGGAGTAATTTGACTCTCTTCAGTAGTGGGGGAAAGTTTAGTTTAAAAATGTTGGTTGTGTCGGAGAGGATCAGTGTGCCAAAGTACGTCAGTCCTTTGTTATTCCATTTTAGTCTAAAGTTGCTCTAAAGATTATCCATTATAGTTAGATGCGGGAGATTAACCCTCATCGCCTCAGACTTACAGAAGTTAATTTGAAGATTAGAGAATGCTCCATATCTCTCAAATTTATTCATCAAGTTAGGGAGTGAGATCAGGGTATTCGTGAGGGAGAACAACATGCCATTGGCATAGGCCAAGATTTTGTGGTGGGTGTCTCCGATCTTAATGCCCGTGATGTTTGGGTTTAACCAAACTGAGCAGAGAAACAGTTCCAATGACAGGGCGAAGAGGAGTGGCGACAGTGGACAGGCCTGTCGCATTCCATTCGTGATTTTAAAAGTTTCCGACAGAACTCCATTAGCCCTAACTCGAGCTGATGGGGAAGAATAAATTATCGTATATGTCGTAGAACTGAGAGCATAAAATTACAGTTCACCCTGTCAAAAGCCTTCTCCGCAACAATAGACTTAACAAGATGCAAAAACACAACAAAATTGTCAATAACAGCCATTAACACCAAATAACAAAATTAAAACTACACTACAAAAAAAACATCCATACCATTTAAATACAACATAGAATAAATAACACAGATTAAAATAACAGGCAAACTACCAAGTACAAATAATACACCACTTAGCAGCATATTTTGTTAAATACAAATGAGTGTGCCTATAAGGAAGACCTATCACTATTGTTTTTTTACATGTTTAGTTCCTGATGGGACAACGTACACATAGTACTTGGAGCCATCTTCCTAGGTGCCCTAAAACACTTGCTGTGATATTGGACAGGGCACATCACTTTTGCGCACAGCTGCCTTACATCGCAGCTAGCAATGAGGAGGGACGTGAGGCTCACACACACACTGAATTTCTAATGCAAATGCTTGCCTTGGTTCAAGCACTGGCAACTATAAACAGGCACTTGCTATCAAAGCAGCCGTGCTAACTGTGGTGTCGGTTGGCTGTGTGCCAAGCGAGGTATGTTCTTTCCAAGATTGCAGCAAGTGTTATAGGGCACCTACAAAGATAGGGCAAAGTACTTTGTCACACTGGGAACTAAATAATGTACAAAAAAAAATGATAATTCTTATTTAAAGTAGCATTTTATATCCTTCACATGTTTAACCACTGCTGACAAATGGAACAACAATGAAAAAAATTACTTTGCACAGGTAATCGCCTTTTTCCATGATCGTATTACATTTTCTACTGTAAAAAAAATAAGATGTTATTGTGGTTTGCTGCCAGGTCCAGCTGCTAAATGAGTTTGATGTTCTCCATGTATCGCTAATATGCTTGTCATCTAATTACAAGTCGCTTGAGGCGTTGTGCTTGTGTTGATTGCTTTGGTGTTTATCCAAAAAGATAGCAGGAGAACCTAGGGGTGTAGATATCACTACAGCAGCCTTAAAGTGCCTGCAGTCATTATAAAACATTGGCCTGATATGGCCATTTTATTGTGCTTATTGCTTTGGTGTTAATCCAGAAGATAGCAGGAGAACCTGGGGGTGTTGATATCACTACAGTGCCCTTAACGTGCCTACCGACATTTAATAAACATTTTCCTGGTATAGACATTTATGTTTAATATGTGTGCAGGTCTTTCCTATGATCTGATGATGAGTCTGCTCTGTGAAAGAAGCAATGGATTTCCCCGGGGGGGGGGGGGGGGTTCACTATTGTTTTACCATGTGACAGGAAAACTCCTCTCCTATCCACAGGCACTAAAGCCAGTCGTAGATGGATAAAAATCCAGCCGGGTCAGCAGGAATCATCAGAATTTTAAAACATCTATGGGCAGGCAGGTTGTACTGAAGTTGATCTATCGATTGACTATTGTACAACCAGCCTGTCAGGTTTTTGTGTGCAATAACTGCTGGTGGCTATGTCCTCAGAATGCAATAATTACTGCTGCTGGCTATAGCTGGTGGCAGTAATTGTAGGAAAGAAAACCAACAGGCTGGTTGTACTGCAGTCGATTGATAGATGTCCAAGGATGGGTCAAAATTCGGCCACTTCCTGCTGAACTGGATGACTTTTGATCTGTCTATGGCTAACTTAAGGTAGTTGTAAACCCTCAGGTATAACTTTCACCTACAGGTAAGCCTAGATTAAGGCTTACCTGTAGGTGCTTGCAATATCTCCTTAACCTACATGGTTTAGGAGATATTTACAAAAAGACTGTACCGATGTCTATGGCGCAGGCGCATTGAGCGTGCTGTTTTATGAATGGAGTCATGCCGTAAGTGACGGCTCCCACGCTCATGGTCAGTCACAGAGCCAGAGTTCGCGGACCATGGAAGAAGAGGGATGAAGAATGGCCGCTCGGTACTAGCGAGGAAGACCGGGACATCGCGGGCTTTTCTTGCAGGTAACTGACACATAATGGGCAACTATGTGATGCATTACTATGACCATTATGCTTTACCTTTGCAGGGAAACAAAGAGGAAGTAAACCCATTAGGGTTTACTTCCTCCTTAAAGCAGAGTTCCACCCAAAAGTGGAACTTCCGCTTAATCCACTCCTTGGCACTCCTTACATTTGGCATGTCATTTTTTTGGGGGGGAGTGGGAGCTTCAGGAGGAGTGGGACATCCTGTCCCACTTCCTCCTTCCGCCCAGGGCGGCCCCTCCCTGTAGGCGATTGCCTGAGATAGCGCAGCGCCATTCGCAGTGAGTGCGCGGCCATGAAGCCGAAAGCTGTCACGGCCAGGTGCCCACAGTAACAATGAGGACGCCGGCCAGAGAGGGGGGGAGAGGAGCGGAGCTCCGGCTGGCGTGATGCTGGATCGTGGAGCAGGTGAGTGCATGTTTATTAAAAGCCAGCAGCTACACTTTTTGTAGCTGCTGACTTTTAATAAACATTAAAAATGCCTGGAACTCCCCTTTAAAGAGGAGCTCCAGGCTCCTTCACAGCCATTTCCCTAATGCGCAAGCACGAAGTGCGCTGCACTTTGTGAATGGCCTGGTGGTGTTGGAAAGAGGAGGTTCTTCTGGGTACGTTTGCCATGCCATGGCAAGATCAGGTACTCGCTACCCACCGAAAGGTGCCAAATGTGGCAGCAGAGGGGGGTAGGAGGCAACCAAGCAGAGCTTCCGCTTTTGGGTGGAGCCCCGCTTTTAAGTCCAGGAAATTGTTTGCTTCTGCCTGCTACTGGGGAATGATATTCACTGAGAAAAGATAAAATGTTATAAATATATTTTTCACTCTAGCCAGTGGTTAGGGCTTGTTCACACTTGACTAAATTTCTGACGCTCAACAAACTCTCCTATAGCATTTTTATAGCATTAGTATGAGCATCAGACAGGCATCAATGAGCTTTAGAATGGGTCGTTTTTTTTGCATTTGATGAGCGTTTGGGAGCGTTAAAACTGCTTGTGACAGACATAAACGAGAAATGCCTACCAGAGCGTTTGCAAAGTGTTACCATAGACTTGAATAGGAGGCATTGAAAGGCTTTAATAGTGCTGTTTATTATATCTTGTGCATAGGCGTTAAATGCCTCTCAAAACACCTGCTCTTAATGCCAGTGTGAACTCAGCTTAGAAGGTTTATACCAGTTGTGGGTTCAGAAGGAGTATTTTGGGGAGACTTTCTAGAAGGGTCCTTCCCTCCCAGTTGTGTTTGTGTGTGTGTGTGTGTGTGTGTGTGTGTGTGTGTGTGTGAGGATCCAGCCATTGCTTCCAAGGCCCTGCTACCTACAGAGTGGCTAAGGTGGCTTAGTAAGGGGGGGCACCTTTTAAAGAGTTCTGCTCAAACCACTGTTGGTCTTGGCTTAAAGGTCCTGTACAAGCTTGTAAGAGAGGCTTAAGATATTTCAAGGTAACTGTCCATCTGCCCTACCCAGTCAAAGATACAACAAGATACTGATTTTTTGCTGGTGTTTTGGGGCACCCAGTATTCCTAACCCTCTCTCTCCTGGACACTAAGCCAATACATTTTGCAAAAGAAGATTCAAGGTCTGTCGTTTGGTGGGTCAGTGAGTGGTTTGGGTCATCTGTATGCACGATCACTCATAAGCCTCGTACACACGATCGGATTTCAATCGGACAAATCCATGGAATTTTGTGCGAAGGGCATTGGCTGTGAACTTCTGCATACAAACGGCAAAACTTTTGTCGGCTAATAAACAGAAACTGCGTGTTTTTTCTGCTCTTTAGCCTCACCCTTTGGGCAACTTATGCTAATGTTGTGCTATGGTTAGCATTGCTTCTGAGCATGCATGTTTGTACTTTGTATTTTTTTCCGACTGACTTGTGTACACGCAATCCTTTAATCCGATATCACACATTTGTTGTCGGACAGTTTTAAAGCATGCTATCCAACAATTGTCTGATGGAGCATACAAACGGTCGGATTTTCTGACAAAACCCGTCCATCACACATTTGTTGTCGGAAAATCCGATCATGTGTACAAGGCTTTAGAATGCCTAGGAGGACTATAATTCAGTAGTTCCAACGGGTGAGCGCTACAATTAAAATGTTTTTACTAGTAAATCATTCCTGCTTCATATGCATCATTTTGGCTTAGATTTATGATATGGTAGCATAGGTTAAAGTGTAAGTAAAGCCATTTTTTGTTAGGTTTGGAATTTATTTTTTTCTCTTATGACCAGCTGCAGATATTTCCATTCACTTCTTGTCCCACAGTTGCAACAGGGCCGGTGTAGTGTCACCGTTTGCTCCCTATCGCAGAATGCAGCCTAAGTCACGTGGCGTCAAACTGCGCATGCGCGATGCGTTCCAACGCCAAATGCCATGCGTTCCAGGGGATTCACGACACTACCGTTCAGTGAACCCATCACAATTTGTGACGGAAGTGACGAGGAAGCATACACAGAGCGGGGGGGGGGGGGCGGAGAGAAAGACATACAGATGTAATGAGAACCATACAAAGAGTAGGGGGGGGGGGGCGGGAAAAAGAGACATGCAGATATAATGAGAACAATACACGGAGCGGGGGGAGAGATAAAGAGACATGCAGATACAGTATGGTTCTCATTACATCTGTATGTCTCCTTCTCTCCCGCCCCCCCCCGCCGCTCTGTGTATGGTTCCTCGTCACTTTCGTGACAAATTGTGATGGTTCACTGAAGGGTATTGTCATAAATCCCCTGGAACGCATCGCATTTGCCGTTGGAACGCATTGCGCATGCGCAGTTGACCGCCACGTGACTTCCGCAGCATTCTGCGATAGGGAGCAGAATATGACACTGCACCGGGCCAGCAGCCTTCAAGTTACTTTATACAGGTGTCAGAATGCATCAGTTAACTTGACAATAACTAATAACTACCGTAATTACCATATCATTTGCATACCTAGGTTTTTGGTACACCGTTTTATAAATTGCTTCTCCGGTTTTTATTTTATTATAGGCAGAAAATGGACATAAATGTAAAAAACGTATAAAAATTAATTTTTGTTACACCACACATAACTGTTTTAATCAAATGTTTACATTTTAAGTTAATTTGTTATTAAATTAACTATACGTTTTATGCAGTGTACATAAGCCTGCTGGTGTAAAGCAGAATTAAACAATCTTTAAAAATGTTATCCATCGGCAAGATTCTAGTACTTGCATAACGTAGACAGGGCTCAAATCATGTCCTTCACACATGCACCTTTTCACTCATATTCCCGGCCCCAAGGCAGTGCCGCGATCAGAAAGCAACTTACCTTTTTTTTCATCATAGTCATCTCCTGCATGGCAATCTGCTTTTGAAAATCTTATGTTTCATTCCCTAATCCCCATGCACAAGATTCACAGGTGACGTACTGTATAGTGCGGGCGGAAGCTCTTCCTAGGAGAACTTCATGTTTTAGTAAGTTCTCATGCCAGTGAGAATGCAGCTCAGACCTGGAGTTTTCTATCTAATGCAGAGTGACCTAATACCTCCTCCCCAGTTATAATTTCTATTTGTATTTGCAATAATTTTATAATTTTTAGTTGTTTCATAAATGGCTGTTCTGGTCAATTGAACCTAATGGTACACATTCTGTTTTTTTTTTTGTCTTTTTTATTGTGGGAATGTTAAGACGGTGAGCTGTGTTTGAGGAACTTGGTGTGAAACTGAACTCAAAAAGTGAAGATTTGCTACAATACGGAACTAGAAGTATTAACTGTGCCCTAGCAGTACCCTAATAAATATAACCTTTGTCTGAAAAATAGCAGTGCATATTCTGGTTTGTGAGGGTGCCCAATGACTTTTAGCTGTATACATTGCCTTGAAAAAGTATTCATACCCCTTGAAATGTTCCACATTTTGTCATGTTGCAACCAAAAACGTAAATGTACTTTTTTAAATGTTATGTGCTAGACCAACACAAAGTGGCATATAATTGTAAAGTGTAAGGAAAATTATATTTAAATTTATATTTTCAAAGTTTAAAAAAAAAATATATGTGAAAAGTGTGGTATGCATTTGTATTCAGCCTTTCTGAGTCAATACTTTGTAGAACTGTCTTTTGCTGCAATTACAGTTGCAAGTCTTTTTGGGGATGTCTCTACCGGCTTTACACATCTAGAGAGTGACATTTCTGCCCATTCTTCTTTACAAAATAGCTCAAGTTCTGTCAGATTGGATGGTGAGCATCTGTGAACAGCAATTTTCAAGTCTTGCCACAGATTTTCAATTGGATTTTGGTCTGGACTTTCACTGGGCCATTCTAACACATGAATATGCTTTGATTTAAACCATTCCATTGTAGCTCTGGCTGTTTGTTTAGGGTCATTGTCCTGCTGGAAGGTGAACCTCCGCCCCAGTCTCAAGTCTTTTGCAGACCCTAACAGGTTTTCTTCTAAGATTTCCCTGTATTTGGCTCCATCCATCTTCCCATCAATTCTGACCAGCTTCCCAGTCCCTGCTGAAGAAAATCATCCCCACAACATGATGCTGCCACCACCATGTTTCACAGTGGGGATGGTGTGTTCAGGGTGAAGTGCATGATTAGTTTTCCGCCGCAGATAGCATTTTGCTTTTAGGCCAAAAAGTTACATTTTGGTCTGATCTGACCAGAGCACCTTCTTCCACATGTTTGCTGTGTCCCCCCACATGGCTTCTCGAAAACTGCAAACAGGACTTCTTATGTCTTTCTTTCAACAATGGCTTTCTTCTTGCCACTCTTTCATAAAGGCCAGATTTGTGGAGTGCAAGACTAACAGTTGTCCTGTGGACAGATTCTCCTCCCTGAGCTGTGAATCTCTGCAGCTCCTCCAGAGTTACCATGGGCCTTTTGGCTGCTTCTCCTTTTAATGCTCCTCTTGCCCAGCCTGTCAGTTTAAGTTGACGTCCATGTCCTAGTAAGTTGTGCCATACTCTTTCCGGATGATGGATTGAACAGTGCTCCGTGAGATGTTCAAAGCTTAGGATATTTTTTATAACCTAACCCTGCTTTAACCTTCTCCACAACTTTATCCCTGACCTGTCCGGTGTGTTCCCTGTTTTTCATGATGCTGTTTGTTCACTCAGGTTCCCAAACAAACCTCTGAGGGCTTTACAGAACAGCTGTATTTATTACGCACAGGTGGACTCTATTAATTAGGTGACTTCTGAATGCAGTTGGTTCCACTAGATTTTAGTTAGGGGTATCCGAGTAAAGGAGGCTGAATACAAATTCATGCCACACTTTTCACATATTTATTTGAAAAAAAAAAGAAAACCATTTATCATTTTCCTTCCACTTCACAATTATGTGCCACTTTGTGTTAGACTATCACATAAATTCTAAATATAATACATTTACGTTATGCGTAACATGACAAAATGTGGAAAATTTTAAGGGGTGTGAATACTTTTTCCAGGCACTGTGCCTAGCCATCCCCACAATTTTTTTTCCTGCGCTCTGGTGTTTCCTGCTATAGGGCAACGTGATCCAATTGCAGGGTAACGTGTATGGTCTTGCAGCCCTCCTCAGAATCATGGAAATTCATAGAGCTAAAAAAGAAAAGAAAAAGGAGGGCGCACCGACCTAGTATATTACCGTTTTAAAAGGATTTTATTGAATTGATTAAAACAATGGTCATACTCACAAAAGGAGTTGTAAACAGCGCTTAACAGACAATAGAACTGGTACACAGCATCGCCAAACGAACACGGTGACAGCACGGATCAGATGGCATCAGACCGGCGATATGGTTGACGCGTTTCAGAGGCGAACCTCCTTCATCAGAGCCTTGGTGGTCCGAAGTTGCTCCCTCATGTAGAAGCTCTCAAATATTTATACACACAAGTGAGCATGTGCGGAGACGCAAGACCATGGGCCAGCCCCAATTGGCCAAAAACGCCCACCTCCCCCTCGGTCACTCCTATCACATAGGGGGTGGCTAGGGGATCTCCCCACTAAGAGAGATATGTGTTAGTGTGTCTCGAGGGCCAGCCCTATTAGCTGTAAGAGCCTTGATGTGGTAAAAATATATATATAAAGGAATACACACACCTCTCTGTCCATTCCCAAAAGAGGGAGAGCCAAAACACGGAAGCAGAAGGCAGACCAGTGAGAGTGGCCAGGGCTTTTTTTGAGGGGGGAACTTGGGGGAACTCAGTTCCACCACCTCTGGCTCAGACCCTTTGGTGCCTGCTCACCACAATCACTTGTAAACACACAAGTCCGGTTTCTGTGTCTACAAGTGACAGCTCTGTACTCTGTGTGTAACCCCCCTGAACTCTGCACTCTGTATGTAATGCAATTCTGGTATTGAATGCACCTTTAAGACCCTTCAACTGTTTGTGAAATCTGAACGGGGTCGTGGTTGAGTTCCTGCACCAATTTTCTGAGAAAAAAAGCTCTGAGAGTGGCCAATGTGCACACAGCATCATCTTACTGGGCAATAGCGTCTCCTCTTCCACATCAATGGGTCGGTGGCCAAAAGTGACATCCTGCAGACCCCCTCTCTCTCCGTAGGCGTGCAATGAAACTCACACCATCATTAGACCAGGAAGTAAATGCGTTCCAGCCCTCACTATGGATGGGCCGGAACGTCACTTCCGCTTGTGCGCATGCACACGGCGCATAATCATACCGGGATACTGGAAAAGCGGGTGTGTGTGCGTTCCACCCGCTACTTGCGGTTCGCCTGGAGGGTCCACCGCCACACAAAACATAAATATAGGCGCACACCTAAAAAAGTGGTGGATAGAGGGATAGAGCTGCAAATGTACAGTCTAATAATAATTTACTAGATTCGCTGGCCATCCCTATAGTGCCAAACAGAATAAACACTGGCACATATGTTCCTATACGGCATCGCTCCCCCTATTGGTCGAAAAGGGGAAAATGTTTGACAAATTGAGGGAAGCCCATACAACAGTATACAGTAATCACTAGGTTTCTTCTCCCCACATGCTCACATGTGCGGAGCCTCAGAGTGCACGCGGTGGATTAGGCATACATCATAAAAGTATACAATTTAGCTGGATTAATGAAATACATAGCAGCCTATAATAGTATGGGATATTATAGATAAAAATATATGTTAGATAGATAAATGGCCCTATTTTTACTATTCTACTAAATCTAGGCAGAAATGATAGTCCAGTATGGCCATACACTGGAATAGATTTAAATTTAAGTTTAAAATTAAAGTTTAAAATCCATTGTATATTAATAAACTACACATATAAATATATGTATATATATCCATACACATCTATAATTATGCATGCACATATACACATCACATAAAACTATAAAATATATAAAAATTTGAAAATTTACACATATAAAAATCCATATATAATCAGCGTATTGCTACCATCCCCAACCCACCGCGTGCCAGACCGCATACCCCGTTCATTGTGTCCGAGACAACGCGGGCCTGCAGGGAGGCTACTGACCACCTACATATAACCAATGAGACACAATGAAGTAGTTATATTGTTACAACCTCCCTCCACATTGATATATAATACACAATTTCCCATTGATGAGAGGGATATTCTCCAGAAGAGGGCCCCCTTTGGCTAACTGGTAGCAACCACCAGGTCGAACGTGGGAGTATGCCCCCCCTAAAAATTGAGTATGGCCATGGCCCGGGAGGCATGACATACTATTACAAGATCAGCCAAAAGCAATGGTTAAACTCCATTTATATGTGCTCCCTGTTACTCTTATTGATTCACACTATGTTATGTAACTCTATCTCTTCATTTAAACATTGTGGGGCCATGGTACCCAGGGTAAAAATACAGAAGGCCTCTCTTTTACAAAGGATTTGGTATTTCTTACCACTGTCCAGAGTACTTGAAATGGCCTCTATGCCAAACACCTTAAGACCATCCACTTTACTGTCGTGGACTTCTTTAAAGTGTCTAAGCACTGAACATTTATCCTTTTCTTTTAGGATTCTACTCCTGTGCTCATTCATTCTGGTCCTCATTGGTCGTGATGTTCAACCTATGTACAAGAGACCACATGGGCAACGGATGTCATATATGACATAGGCAATGCCACAGTTGATGAATTGTTTAATCTTGTGACTTCTTCCATCTACCCCGGTTACAGCTTTTTTTCTGTGGCACATGTGTACACAGTTCCCACAGTTGCTCACTCCGCATCTATAGCTACTCTTTTGGTCGAAAATTGTGGTCCAGGGACCATCCAGTCCCTTGTTTTCACTTTTCCTTACTCGGGGCAATAATACTCAAATCTTTAGGCCTAAGTTTGGGTGGGGCGGAAGACAAGTCTTTAATGATGCCAGAATCTTCCAGTTTTTTTGAAAGATTTTCTGTATCGTTGGAACTCTGTTGTTATATCTAGTGCAAAATCGTACCGTTGGTGTTTCATCTATGACTTGCCTCGCGATTTTGTCACTTTTTGGTCCATCTTCTTTTATATAGTTGTATATTCGCCTCTGAAACGTGTCCGCCATATCGCTGGTCTGATGCCATCTGATCCGTGCTGTCACCGTGTTCGTTTGGCGATGCTGTGTACCAGTTCTATTGTCTGTTAAGCGCTGTTTACAACTTCTTTTGTGAGTACGACCATTGTTTTAATCAATTCAATAAAATCCTTTTAAAACGGAAATATACTAGGTCGGTGCGCCTTTCTTTTTCTTTTCTTTTCTGGCCATCTCCACACAGAGATACAGTGCAGAGTAAGTCATGGTAAGTCAGTAATGGGAAAGATGTCAACTGTGGAGGGCCCTCAGGAATACCGGAGGCGAGTCATTTGCCCTCCGTATGTCTTTTTATTGGGTCCTGAGTTAAATTCCTCTTTACTAGACAAGTTCCTCACTTAAGCCATTCAGTGCAAATGCTGGGAAATGAATCATGAAGAATCTACTCATTTATATTATTTGAGCTGTCCTGCTACAAATATCTAGGTCATAGAGGTGCAACTCAATAAAATAAAAAATAGACAGTTTCATTAGTAACCTCTAACCACTTTGGCTTGGCAAGACTTGTCATATAAATGTATCTCTTAAGATGACAAAGGTCTGAGACCTTACAGCCGGCCCAAACTCCTAAAAAAATAACTCAGATTTTATTCTGTGTCGGTCTCGGGCTCTGCTGAGAAACTTGGAATAGGAATTAGCTGACACAATATACACAATTGGTGCATCAATTTAGAGCAGCAAGGGCAGGGAATATTATACAAGGGTATGTCAGAAAAAGAGTTATTACTATCAGACTGAGAAAGAGAGAGAATAGGAAATCAAGACACGGGTGGAGAGAGGGATAAATATTAATATACGGACATATATCAGAGGATGATTTAGAGCAGGATCATTCTGAATAGAGGAGACAGTAATAGTTGTTTTAAGAGCATCAGGGAAATCATTCTATCTGGAGACAGGATCAGGGAATGTACAGCGGAGAGAGGGGCACTGGTAGAAAAGCTTATAATTACATCTCTATCTCGCACACATCTAATAAAGATTATGTACGCTTTAGGCCATTAGATTATTGTAGACCTCAAAAGGTCCGTTCGCACTTTTACACTTTAAATTTAAAACCACAAAGTTTGATCCACTCGATCACACAGTAAAATTTAAAGCCCCGTACACTTTGTCGGACCTATCCCGACCAAAATCACATCGGAATTGCATCGGAGTAAAAGAGAACATCTAAACGCCGACGGAATTCATTCATCCGATTTCCTCTCAGGGGATCAGGAAGGATTTTTTTCCCCTGTTGTAGCAAATTGGATCATGCTCTGCTGGGGTTTTTTGCCTTCCTCTGGATCAACTGTGAGTTGGACTGGATGGACTGTGTCTTTTTTCAACCTGACTAACTATGTAAACTCCGACAAGATTCATCGTAATTTCCGGTGGGCATACACACGGTCGGAATTTCTGATGTAAAAAGTCTGTCAGACTTTTTCCATCCTAAATTTCAATCGTGTGTACGGGGCATTATTATTGGTGAAGCATGATGAACTAAGACAGATGGTATCTTATATGTCTTGGATACTCTGACAGTGAGAAATCTGTCAAAATTCCAATCTCTATTCCTGTCTACCTAGGGATTTTGGGTGTCCTCTTCCACCCTTGGTGGGGGAGTATCTCAAAGTTGGATTAGGGGGTGAGATTTCAAGAGACTCTGTCAGTTTGTCCTTTAAAAATGCATGAACAAGTTCCAAAACCAGGGATCCAAGCTTTCTAAACCAAAGGCCAATTTACTGTCCCTCAGAATGTAGTGGGGATGGGCTTTGGCCAGGGAGAGTAGATGCCCCAGGATCAGTGGGAGTAAACAATGCCTCAGACATTGTGGTCACTGAGCGCAATACAAATTACATACCACTTGTGGTCAGTAGGAAAAATCATTTGTATTGGGGAGAGGAATAGTCCTCCATCATTGGTATCATTAGGAGGAATAGTGCCTCATCATTGGTATCAGTGGGAGGCATAGTGCCTCATATCGGTGGGAGGAACAATGCTACAAGTGCCAGATAAAGGCAAGTAAAGGCTGCATCCGGCTCTTAACCACTTCCTTCCCGCCCACAGTCATATGACGTATCTCATTAGGATCTCCTAATGAGACGACGGATGGTGTCCTGGGGTATTTCCTCCCAGATCTGAACCAGAGCATCACTGAGCTCCTGAACAGACTGAGGTGCAACCTGGTGGCACCAGATGGACCGAAACATAATGTCCCAGAGGTGTTCTTTTGGATTTAGGTCAGTTGAGCGTGGGGGCCATTCAATGGTATAAATTTCTTCATCCTCCAGGAACTGGCTGCATGCTCTCCCCACATGAGGTCATTGTGGTGCACCAGGAGGAACCCAGGACCCACTGCACCAGCATAGGGTCTGACAATGGGTCCAAGGATTTCATCCCGATACCTAATGGCAGTCAGGGTGCCATTGTGTAGCCTGTAGAGGTCTGTGCGTCAAAAGACCATCACTAACCCACCACCAAACCAGTCATACTGAACGATGTTACAGGCAGCATAAAGTTCTCCACGGCTTCTCCAGACCCTTTCACGTTTGTCACATATGCTCAGGGTGAACCTGTTCTCATCTGTGAAAAGCATGGGGCACCAGTGGCGGACCTGGCAATTCTGGTGTTCAATGGAAAATGCCAATCGAGCTCCACGGTGTCTGGCAGTAAGCACAGAGCACACTAGAGGACGTAGGCTAGTAACTGTACCCAAGCTATGTAATTCCCCTTAAACCCAAATTTGTGTAGGATGGTCTATAAGTAAGACCATTAAATACTATCAAAGGCCTTGTGTGCGTCAAGGGAGAGCAGAGCCCTGTCTCCCATGTTATGGGAAATGGATTGTATATTGACAAATAATCTGCGCAAATTAATAGCCGTGGATTTCTGAGGCATGAACCCTGCCTGATCTGAGTGTATTATGGACAAGATAGCATTGTTCAGCCACAGGGCCAGAACCTTGGCTAATATTTTCACATCTGATTGTAAAAGGGGAAATTGGCCTATAGGAACCCGGGTCTAAGGGATCCTTGCCAGGTTTCAGTAGTAAGACTATAATGGGTTTGGTCATAGATAAGGGAAGGCATCCGGTTGACTTGGCCTGATTAAACACTCCCAACAATCTAGGCAATAATTGTTCCCCATATTGCTTATACACCTCTATCGGAATTCCATTCTCCCCTGGTGCCTTGGAGTTGGGAACATACCGGTCGCCACCTGAAGCTCCTCTAATGTCAGAGGAGTATCCAGTTGTTTTTGAGCTGTGTCTGATAGAGTAGGGAGCTCTATCCTTTCAATATAGTCCTGAAGGGAATCGCCAGTGTAATCATGCCGGGAGTGGTATAAGTCAGAGTAGTATGTGCTAAGAATCGTCATAATGTCATACAGGGAGTTAGTAAGTCTGCCATCGGGTGCTCGCAGGGCACCAATGGATGGTGACGACTGTTGAGCTCGGGAAATTTTTGCTAAGAGGCAACCAGTATGCTCACCCTCCTCATAGAAGGCCAGTTTGCTGAAAAAAACTTTTCCGCTCAGCTGCAGAAAAGGTAATTCGACTCCTTGATCATTCTCACAGTAGTATAACTAAGTGAACCAAAGAAATGTCATTGCTCTTGAAGTAGCAGGGATCAGCAACAGCTTCCACCGGAGGATTTTCACACGGTCACGTTTCTTTGTTGTTCCCTATGACACTTGCAGTGGCTCAAGGAAGTGCTAGATGGCTGACTTTTGCAGCCGAAACTCTTTCCCACACAAAGAGAGCTGAGGAGCTGCCACCGATGCCCATCTGCCATTGGCAGAGCCGGCGAGGGGACATGACAGTGTGCACACACAGCCTGTAGTAAGAGGTGCAGCCTTTGTACAGGGCATCAGAGCGGCCCAATCCGCCCCCGCTCCACACTTGCCCTCAGCTTTTTTCCACTTGCCTAATGCAAGCAGGCGAGTGGAAATTTTGAGGGCTGCAGTAAAGCATGCTTATTCTGACTCCGATTGTTGTGAAGCGATTTATCCCTTGTAAGAGACCTCTATGCCTGGCCTGTATAAGCAGATATAATCACTGAGAACAATCCTTATCAGATAGCTTGAACTCACCAATACCGATTCTATTCACAGAAGTTGCTTTAATACATAACATCAGAATACATCAGATGACAGGTTACAGCAGATGAACAGGTTGTAGTATTGTGTGGTCAAAAGATGATACTGCCTGTAGCTTACAATGCAGAATATATGTGCCCTTGTTACATGCGGTTTGTAAGCAGACTCCATAGACAGGAAGTACAAAACTAAGGAAGAAGGGTGGAGCATTACACAGAGAGGATGTGTGTCATAGATCAGACAAAGGAAAAACAGAAACGGTGCATTACCACAAAAAGTCACTAGATGGCAGCATGTAAACTAAACATAACATCCATAGAAACTGGTTAAAAGAAACAGAGGCTAGGGGATAAGCTGCACATGCTCAGTTTGGTGTGTATTGCTAGAGAGGTTTTTGTTGTTGTTGGGAGAGTGCATGTGATCAGCAGAGAGTCAATCAGCACTCTCCAGACCGAGGGTCAGGGGTCCTTTAGACTTAAAGGACAGTCAGAGCAGAATACAAATTCCTCCTACAAGCTTTATCCAGACACTGATAGAAGTCACACAACTACTCTAACTGCTGATGAGAAAGGATGTTTAGCAGACCAGATATATTGAATGCAGGGTCCTGGGTTTAGTAACACTTGAAGTATTTACTGTAAATATAATGGCATACCTTTATAAAAGGCCAGTTAAGTCTAAAGCCCTGTACACACGGCCCAGAATCTCGTCAGGAAAAAAAAATCGTTTTTCCTGAGGAGATTCTTGGCAAGAATCTCTTGACGGCCGAGTGTACACACACTCCATTCAAAAAAAACCGCCGTTCTTTTGAATGGCACGAACGCGGTGACGTCATCGACTATGACGAGCATGCTTTCGTCACATTCGATGCCGTCATCTTGCTACACCCTACCTATGCCTTGGAAGCTACCGTGCATGCGTCAAAGTAATTTTGAGCATACATGGGTTTTCACGGCGACAGGTGAGTATACAGACTCTCAGGAAAACACTGCCGAGAATCACGACAAGAAAATAGAGAGATTCTGGGCAGTTTTCTTGACGAGAAACATCAAAGCCTCGTACTCACGTACGATATACCCGAGAAAACCGTGCGTGTGTACAAGGCTTAACACCTTTATATCTTTTTATGTTTCTGTTTTTTTTTTTTATTTGAAATGCTTTAAAAATAGTATTTCTTGTTTTCGAGGCAAATGGGCTCTGCTGGCAGAGCTGAGTAACAGTTTCACCCCCCAGCTCAGGTGTCCTGACACAGAATTGTATTTCAGGGAATAGTAGGGGCCATGTCTGGCCGGGTCTGTTACACTATAGTGTGCACTAGGTCTTAAGCTGACAATATATGGATAGAAAATTGTTCTTAACCTTTGTTTTTATAAAGATCTGTTGAACGCATGTGTGGTAACTTCATCATTGTATGGAATTTTGTTTCTCCACTTGTCAACATATTATCGATCGTAAGCGACACAAATGGTAATTTTTTTGTCAATCACACGATCGGCGGAACTTATGTAAAGATTATACAATATACAAGAAAAACTTTCTTATGTCTTAAAACATTTCTGTGTCCGGCTTTGCAATGCGGAGACAATAAGGTTTCAATATTTACTTTATTATTATTTTTTCGAATAAGCATATTGGAGGTCACACTGGTTAACTGCAATAGAGAGAAAAGAGAAAGACCTTTATTTTTGTTGTTTGTACTTCTGGGGTAACATTTTTACACGCATATGCGCTGTATGTTTACCTGTATGTCTAACTGTTTATGATCCATTCTGCTACTAATGTTTACAAAATCATTCGACAACAAAATTCTGACATGACGATTTTTTTTTGGGCATAAAACTTGGCAGCCCACTAACATTTCAAAAGTCGAACGATCAAGTTTATTGAACATTTTTCGAATGATTTTCTATTTATGTACGGCTAGCATTACTCTGGTTCCTGTTAAACAGTGTTGCCAACCTACCAGAATGAAATTTACTGACACAACACCCAAAATTTACTGGCGCAGCCAAATTTTTACTGCCAGTTTCAAAAGTTACAAACTTACAATTGTAAGTGTAAATTCCAGTATTTAGGCTACAAATAAGTATACTATGCAATTAGCAATGTGATTTAGGGTAGATAAGGCAAAAAGCATGGGCCAGATCCTCAAAAGAGATACGCAGGCGGATCTGCTGTTCCGCCTGCGTATCCCTGTTTCTATCTTTGGAACTGATCCACAGAATCAGTTTTCAAGAGATAGACAGAAGATCCGACATGTGTAAGGGACTTACACTGCCGGATCTTAGGATGCAGTACCGCATTTGCCGCTGGGGGCATTTCGCGTCGAAATGCAGCTTCGGGTATGCAAATTAGCACTTACGGAGATCCACGAAGCTTTTCAGCTTTGTTTTTTCTCCGTAAGTATTAAGTTGCATGTGTAAAATTAGGGCTGCTTTTACAAAGTGTAAACTGTTTACACCTTGTAAAAGCAGACCCTTCTTACCCGTGACGCTGTTATTTATTTATTTATTTATTTTTTCCGCCGTATCTTTTTTTTTCCCGACGCAATTTTTTTGACCCGGCACGATTCACGAAGCTCGGCGTAACGTAATTTCGCACTATGCCCGTCGGGAAAATGTCACGAGCATGCGCAGTACGTCCGGCGCGGGAGCGTTCCTAATTTAAATGGGACTCGCCCCATTTGAATTGGGAACGCCTTGCGCCGGCCGGATTTAAGTTACACAGCCGAAAATTTCTAGGTAAGTGCTTTGTGGATCGGGCACTTAGGTAGAAATTTTGCGGCAGTGTAACTTAAATCAGAATATTTAAGTTACGGCGGCTCTTTGTGGATCTGGCCCATATTTCTTATTTTATTTTCGATATAATAAGTAAGTAGTAGCTCAGGGACAGGACTGGCGGGTAATACATTACAATGGGTGATGCACACATAACAATTGACTCTCACAGTGATACTGACAGAAGTGTGCAGCAGCACAGATCACCGACACAAAATGCCCTCTCCTGAGTCACACTGACAATGTCTCTCCCTTTAGTCCCTTCCAGTCCAAACAGCACTGTCAGTCCCGCTCCCGGCTTGCCTTAATCCCATCATGCAGACCTGCACATGAGGCATCCGGCCACTCCCTTGTACCATGACATCACACAACTTGCTCAGACACTGCCTCCACCAGACCCGCCCCCAATGGCTCCGCCCAAAAACACTGTAGCAGGCACTTGGATGGTCTCGGTCTCTCCAGGCCCGAGTTGCACATGCGCAGTTCCGAGCTGAGCGACACAGCCATATTTTTTACTGGCAACCTTTTCCTCTTACTGGCATTTACTGGCAGGAGAAAAGTGACCATTTTTTACTGGCTGCCAGTAAAAATACAGATGGTTGGCAACACTGCTGTTAAACCATACACTCATGTAGACACACTGCACAACTGCTGTAATAGGAAAGTGGAGGTAAGACTCTGAATATGTTGTTAGCAAAATGTCCATCTGAATATATATACTTTTTTGTAACTTCAACTGCATTCTAACATCAGAAAGCCACACTTTAAAACAAACCATCCCACAGAGTCCAAGTAGTTTGTACGCCAGCTACGACTTGTCACTTCCACCCACTACTAGTATCTAGCCATGGGATAGCAGGCTTTGTGCCAGGCTGGCTGTCAGTGAATAATGAGCCATTAGCCCAAAGTTAAGTGTGCCTCCAGTAAAACTAATGCAACCCATTACACAGTTTTTCTGCCCAGTTTCTCTTGAGTTTGACATGTCTCTTTATTATAGGCTGCTTCTCTCCATTGCTGTATGGGGAAGTGGTTCATCAGCAGTGTTTTCTGCAGTGACCAGACCAGAAATTGTTTGCAGGCTTCCTCATGTTTTTTTTTTCTTTTGTTCTAAATGGCATTTTGATGCATCAGGAGCAATCAATGAGGGCCTCCCTCCTCTGGTGGTTGTGGTCTCCATCCTTTTCCGGAGAGGGATGTTCTTCCTTCCTCTTCACTGAAGCTTTGGGCGATCAGGGTGTCACTGATACATTGGAGGCATCGCCTAAAGAGTCAGGATCCAGTCGGACAATGCCAACGTGGTGGCATGCCTCGTCTGTTGCACACGATAGAGGCCGAAAGGATCCTGGTAGTGCTGGACTGGCCTTGTCCATGGAACGGTGACAAGGTGCGGTTGGTGACAGACGCTCCTTGACGACTGCCTATTTGAGGAGACCTTCTGTTCCAGGGGGCGGTGTTCCACCCTGTTTTACCGTTGTTGGCTTGATGGCGTGACTGTTGTAAGCCAGGTGCAGAAGGACAGGGGTTGTTTGCTTCAGTGATCTTGACTCTGTTAAATGCTCGTAAGTATGCTTATAGAAGATTTCTCATCATAGCTGGCTGGCCTATATCGTTTAGTGAAAGTCTTTGGGATTCATCCTTGCCCTTTCTCGGGGGCTCAGGTGTCTGAGCACCGTCTTGCAACTTGGTGTGGATCATAAGCTTGTTTTGAGTATTATCAAGGCCCTGCTCTACTCTGGCTACTTTATTTCAGCAATCCTTGGCTATGCATTCTTCGGTCCGAAAGTTTCATTCAAGGGGTTTTTTGTGTAGTGCCCCCCTGTGCGTTGCTCATTGCCGTGTGGGCCTTTAATTTAGTGTTGTTAGCTCTTCTGAAATCTCCCTTTAAGAACATCCGGGATATTCCTATGCTTGCACTTTTGCAGAAAGTTGCCTTCCTAGTCGCTATCTCTTTAGGTCTGCGGGTGTTGGTGTGGCGGCCCTGTCCTGTATGCCACCTTATTTGGTTTTGCACAGGGACAAGGCAAGGTTTTGACCCTCCCTTTTCTTTTTTCACAAAGCTGGTGTCTGATTTTAAATTAAATGTGGACACAATCCTTTCTTTATTGTGTCCTTGGCCATCACACCTAAGGAGGTGGCCTTGCACTCCTTGGACAGGGTTCAAGTGATTCACATGTTCCTTTCTGTGATGGCTGCTTTTGGAGGTCCGAATCTCTTTGTGCTCATGGACGGTCCAAAGAAAGGCATGGTGGTCTCTTCTGCCCTTGTTGAATTTGGTGGAGGATTTTTCCACGTTAAACCTCATTTGTCATGCAGTTACCCACCACAAAAATTAGTTCCCATCTTTTTGCAAGGTTTACACATCCTGTGGAGAAGTTATTGCCCTGTTTAGCTTAGTTTCGTCCACAAATACAGAGATTGAACTGTTTACCCCATCATATAGGTTGTTTATGAAGAAATTAAATAGGATTGGTCCCAGCACAGAACCCTGGGGGACCCCACTTTACACCCCTGACCATTCCGAGTACTCCCCATTTATCACCACCCTCTGGACTCTCCCTTGTAGCCAGTTTTCAATCCATGTACTCGCCCTATAGTCCATGCCAATAGACCTTACTTTGTACACGTTTAAGGGGAACTGTGTTAAATGCTTTTGCAATATCCAGATACACCACTTCTACGGGTCTTCCTTTATTTAGATGGCAGCTCACTTCCTCATAGAAGGTTAATAGATTGGTTTGGCAAGAACCATGCTGATTACTGCTATTGATACAGTTTTCATTACTAAAATCTTGTATATAGTCCCTTATCCCCTCCAAGAGCTTGCATACTATTGATGTTAGGCTAACTGGTCTGTAATTCCCAGGGATGTATTTTGGCCCTTCTTTAAATATTGGTGCTACATTGGCTTTTCTCCCATAAGCCTACTCCTAAAGGATCTGTTTCTGACATATCTGCAAGGGTAGAGGCACCTGAGCCTTCTTTTTGCAAAGTCAATGCCTGATGAAGATTCTCACAAGTTTTTAAGACTATCAGAAATTTTCCAGTGCACTCCGTACCCGAACCTGTTCTGTATGGTGACTAGAAAACTCCTGATAAACGATTCACTCCTCCCAAACACTTTTCAGACAATACTCACTTCAGAAGGCATTTATAAAGCAATGGGCTGCTTGGTCTGTTAAATATTTAATTAAAAGCATCAAGAAGACTTTCTAGACACATTTTTTCCAGTGCATCAGTGTTACCTTTGTCTTACTGTAGGTGCTCAACACTACCGGATTGTTGCCCTACCATTTCATCTGTTTTCCATACCTCGAATGTTCACCAAGGTATTTGCACCAACACTAGCATTACTAGGCCCCCATGGAATGCTTTCATGATCTCCTACTGAGGGATAAATCAATATCTTAAAAAGGTTGTTTGATCCTGAACCTTCAGAAGTCAGTGCTGGAACTGACAAATTGCTTGGAGTATCTGGGTCTTGTCCTAGACGCAACCAAAGCCAGTTTTTTTTTCTTTCTCAAGAAAAGATTCTGACTCTCTTATCCCAGACTCCAACTCTATAGTCGAGTCCAGAGCCATCCAACTTTGTGATTCTGCATGAGAGTCTAAAGCCTGATGGTAGCCTTCTTCTAGGCAGCATCATTTGTTCAGTTTTACTCCAGACCTCTGCAACACAACATTCTGTTATGGTTGCCACCTGGTCTTTTTTTCACGCTGTGACGGTATCGGTATGATATCCCCGTCAAGCATTCCCTCCTCTCCATACAAGAACATCACAGGATCCCCCACACATGAGTCAAGACTGGATGCTGGAACCAAGACTGATTTATTGGCAGCTTGCTGCTGGTTATAAATACAGTTTTACAAGCTAAATCCTTAAGGAACAATGGGAGCTCCACCCCCTTTTCACCCACTCTGGAGTTCTCATACAGAATATAGCCAGACAATTCGGAGCCGACCTGAGACACATTTTCTTTAAATAATGACATCAGGGACGTTAATTACAAGGTGTACAGAACACATTAGCTGGGCAGCCTGGCACCGCATAATGAAGCAATCAGAATACATAACATGAGTCACCTCTAATCACAGTAAACAGGTTTAACATCCCTTTGAAATAAGAAACTAGCTGCAGACGGGTCATTAACATGTCAATAGCTTGTAACACATGAATCCATTTTACCTCTAACCCACAATTTAACCAAGCAGGGAGATTTACACTAGCATATCCTTCACAATGGCCCCCCTTTTTCTCCCTGCTCCGGCAAACCCGGTTGGACCTTCCCTGGTCCAGTAGGGTTGACGGGTTCAGAGCTTTTAGTCCGAGGTTAACTCCGTTTGGCGTGACTGACCTCCCTTGGCAACTGCTTCAGACTCAGGTATGCCACCGGGTCGTCAGATCACACGCCGGTCAGTCCCCAAGTCTTTGTGCGATCTGCAGAGTCACCAGAAGTCAGTGTGAAGACAGCGAATGGGTCTGTGCGCCGCCATCTAGGTGTCCCGCTATGGGAGGGGCAGGTTATGGCTCTGAAGTGACAGTCACAGGAGATTCATAAAAAGAAAAAGTTATATTTGTTGAAATGCTGTAGCACTGGTGCTCAGAGTCCGGGGGGGAGGGGACTCAGAGCCCCATAAGGTCAGCCACCCCCTGCTCCCTCCGCAGCCGCCGGTTCTCCTCTTTGAGCTTCTCCAGCTCCATCTCCAGTTCATGGAGCCTGGGGGGGGTCAGCCCGCTGTGACCTCAGGTGGTTGTTCTCCTCCTCCATGCGGCTTATGCACTCCTCCAGCTCTATGTACTCACGGATCAGATCCTGCTTGCTCATGTCCTGCAGGCTCTCCACGTGGTCCTTCATCATCAGGAACTGGGTGGTGGTGTAAGGGGCCACCGGTGGGCCCTTGGCGAACATCTCGGCCCGCATCTGGGGCGCCCGCTGCGATTCCATCTCCTCCAGTCGCTTCTTCTCCTCCCAGGTCCGCTGGTTATATGACTTCCAGGACCTCTTCTTCTTGGAGGGTAGCTGGCGGTGCCTCTTTCTGCCCAGCTCCCTCCAAGGCCCCTCCGGCTCATGGCTGTCGCCCATGACCAGCTGACAATGGTGTTCCCTGTTGTCCGTAATAACAGATTGTACCATGAGGGCTTCGTAAGGGGTGCCCAATGGTTCTTCCTGACCCAGCTCCTGGGGATCCCAAGCCGAGTCTACACAATGGGCTGCTGCTGGTGGGCGGTACCCAGGTTGAGACCAATTTGACCTGGTGTTGTCACTCATGGGGCAATTCTGCTTGAAGTGACCGAGCTGTTTGCACCGGAAGCAGCGTTGTTCGTTGTCCTCCTGGCGTGGATAGCGAGGGCTCGATGTCATCGGTCTGTTAGGCGGTTGGTATCTAGCGGCTGGTGGGTGTGAGGGCGCCGTTGGTCGTGGAGGTTGTACCCGTGGTGTGACCTGGTTTGTCTTGCGAGTATCCGCATATTCATCCGCCAACTTCGCGGCCTCTGGTAGAGTCATGGGCCTGCGATCTCTCACCCAATCTTTGACGTCCGTCTGGATGTGATTGTAAAATTGCTCCAGGAGCATTAGTTGCAAAATGTCCTCTGCGGTGGTGGCCTGGCTGCTGTTAACCCAGTTAGAGGCCGACAGGGACAACTGGCATGCCCACTCCGCGTAAGAGTCTTTTGTGGTTTTGCGTGAGTCCCTGAACTTCTGTCGGTGGGACTCTGGGGTTACTGCATAACGAGCCAGGAGCACTTCTTTAACCCTGGCGTAGCTATGGATATCCTGATCTGGCACGGTCCGGAAAGCATCATAAACTTTGCCTGACAGTTTGCCTGACAATATTGCAACCCACTCTCTTCTAGCTATTCGGTGCAGGTTACATTGTCGCTCAAAATCCGCCAGGTAGTTATCAATCTCACAGTCCTTTTCATCAAAAGCTTTAAAAGCGCTAAACGGAATCTTCCTTGTGTCTGCTGTACTCACTGTTCGGAGAAGGTGCGGCTGCTTGTTGGACTGCTGCCAGTTTTAACTGTAGTTCTGCGTCCCTTATTTGTTTATCCTCCTGTAGTTCTGCGTCCCTTATTTCTTTAGCCTCCTTCGCTAACAGGTCCATCACTCTCAGCACCACATCTGCCGTTGGGTTCGGGCCGAACCACGCTAGCTTCTCTCTCATTAGCTTGTTGGCTGGCGATTCCTCCTCCTGAATCACTGGTGTCTCCATCTCTTGTACTGCTGGCGTTGCTGCAATCCCGTCCTCCTGGTCTATCTCCATTGATTCTGCTATGATGACCCGCTCGGTTTTGTTGCTAGCAATCCTTCCACGAACTTCCAGTAGTTCTTCCAGTGTCTGCTTGGAATCCCGGGTGTAAAGGAGAGTAGAAGGGAAAATCCCACTGCTACCAACCAATTGTGACGGTATCGGTATGATATCCCCGTCAAGCATTCCCTCCTCTCCATACAAGAACATCACAGGATCCCCCACACATGAGTCAAGACTGGATGCTGGAACCAAGACTGATTTATTGGCAGCTTGCTGCTGGTTATAAATACAGTTTTACAAGCTAAATCCTTAATCAAGGAACAATGGGAGCTCCACCCCCTTTTCACCCACTCTGGAGTTCTCATACAGAATATAGCCAGACAATTCGGAGCCGACCTGAGACACATTTTCTTTAAATAATGACATCAGGGAAGTTAATTACAAGGTGTACAGAACACATTAGCTGGGCAGCCTGGCACCGCATAATGAAGCAATCAGAATACATAACATGAGTCACCTCTAATCACAGTAAACAGGTTTAACATCCCTTTGAAATAAGAAACTAGCTGCAGACGGGTCATTAACATGTCAATAGCTTGTAACACATGAATCCATTTTACCTCTAACCCACAATTTAACCAAGCAGGGAGATTTACACTGACATAACCTTCACACACGCATTTTCTACGATTTTCTAGGTGGATGTTCAGGCCTAATCTTATGCTTACTTTGGGTGCAAAACACAATTTTTGTACTTGCCTTGTGTACTACAGACTAGCTGAAAACTGCGTCCCAAGAAATAGATTTTATAGTAACTATAAACATTTCTTTCCCAGCCCCTGCTGAAGAAGCCAACTGGCCCCTGCAGTGACATTGGGGATTCCAGTCCTGGGTTGACCATTGATTGCAGTTGCAGTGACAGCGGCTTCCTCCATCTTTCGGCATGCTTCATCCCCAGCCAGTGGCCAAGGCTGGTAGTTCTCTGGCTGCCTCTCTGACATTTCTGATTTCCAAGACACCTTTATGCCATGCCCTTCACATACGTACTTCTGTGAGTGCATTTTTATTTTTCAATAAACTGTAATTTATTATATTTTTTATGCTACACTATGGGGTTGCCTGTTGTTTTTGCTTTCTTCCAGCCATTGCTGTATGAAAATGCTAGTTGCCCAGAAGCCACTAATGCAACAGTTTCTGGGCACTATTTGCAGAAGTATGATGCAACTGAACACAGACCTAAATTTTAAAAATGACTTTTGTTAGGCACATAAACAGTAATGGTAGCATGTGGAAATCTGTAAATCTCAGCAAATACATACTTAAAGCAGAGTTCTGCCTGGGTAAAAAAATAAATAAACAAATACTGCAGCTGCTGAATTTTAACATATGGACACTTACCTTGTTCCTCGGCTCCGGGTGCCGGCATTCTTACTAAGGAAAACAGGAAATGAAGCCTTACGGCTTCACAGGCTGTTTTCTACTGCGCATGAGTGAGCCATGTTGCGCTTTCTGAAAGGTCCCTGCTGTCTTCTGGGACCCGAGTTTCTC
The DNA here is from genome assembly GCF_905171775.1 of Rana temporaria. Lineage (NCBI taxonomy): Eukaryota > Metazoa > Chordata > Amphibia > Anura > Ranidae > Rana > Rana temporaria. The sequence continues at coordinate 140,461,375 of NC_053497.1, forward strand.
CCAGAAGGCAGCAGGGGGGAGGAGGAGGGGCGGACATTGCGTAGTTCGCCACACAAGATTGTGGCAATCTTTCCTCGAAGTGGGAGCAGATACCTGGATTTGACAGGTATCCGATGCTCCCCCCTCCCCTCTTAAAGGTGCCAAATGTGGCACTGGGGGGGGGGGGGGGGTAGAGGAATCCGATCTACCGGAGTTTCATATTTGGGTTGAACTCCGCTTTAAGTCTAGGACTATTGTAGGCTTTCCTAGAATATTATATTGTAAGGGGGTACTCACAAGGGCTGCAGGTAGCTCCCCTATTCCTGCACAGCCAGGCAACATGCATTTTCAAAATGCATTCGAACAAAATAAATCGGTTCCTGGGCTTGTTTTTGTTGTTTTTATTAGGGGATAACAACTAAGATGGGGTAGAGGGGTTATTGGATGCTCAACTTGACTGAAACAACAGACGGGGACAACTTCCTTCTTATGTACAGACATAAAATCCAGGACTGTTCTCCTTCCAGGACACAATCAGTTTTCAAGGAGCAGTGCAAAAGTCCCCTATCTTCCCCCTGTAAGACAATACAAAAGGTTGCAAAGCTGCATGCTGGAGTATCTGTATAACTGCTTCAAACACCACTGCTTGCAGGTACTACCAGCCCACCTGGCTGCTCTGAAGATCTCACAGGCAGGAAATTAAAGGCTTAAGCATAGAGTTGTCCTTTTGAAAGCTTGATACATGTGGCAGTCTTTCTCCTTGTGAATTCCTGGGTGTGCTGATGTTCTCACACTGTTCTCTTTGCTGCTCTTTAGACAAGATTCCTTTTCAAACCGTTCTGCTGATAGGATCTTCCCAAGCCATCCCGAAGCCCAGCCTGGAGACCTAGGGGACCCCTCCTAGGCCACTGACCGCCTCCTTGGCACTCCATCTTCCACCCGACTCCCCTGTTGGCATGGCTTTGCCATATATAAGGGCTGGGCTAGCCACCCTTAGGGTGACCACATTTCCAAACTGCCATTCAGGGACAATCCCCCGCGTACACCCTCGCGTCAGCCCAAAAAAAGATAATTTTTGATACTTTTTTTGACAATTTTTGGAAAAACAAAAGCAAACAGTGATCACCAGTTTAGACAGGTGGTATACATTTTCTATTGCCCCCATTTTATCAGCCTAATTTTTTATTGCCCCCACTTGTAGGCCTCATTTTTTATTGTCCCCACTTGTCAGCCTCTTTTTTTTATTGCTCCCCCATTTGTCAGCCTCATTTTTTCATTGCCCCAAACTTGTCAGCCTAATTTTTTATTGCCCCCACTTGTCAGCTTCATTTTTATTGCCCCCACTTGTCGGCCTCATTTTTTTAGTGCCCCCTACTTGTCAGCCTCATTTTTTATTGCCCCCCAGGGCAGGACCCTACTTTGTCAGCCTAATTTTTACGGTACTTTCCCCAGCCCCAGTGCCCCGACTTGTCACCTGACCTGCTCCAATCAGTCTCAATTTGCTCACCTTCTAATCTGGACTGGTCTGGTGAGTAATTTAGCGCCGATCTTTGTTCCCTGGTCCAGGCTGGGGAGCCCCCCACTCAGGCAGTTGATCGACTCCAGCCGTGGGTGGGAGGAGGAGAAGTCGGGCAATGCGCTGCGGGAGTCGGGACGGGTGGCCGAGCCATGGATCTAAGCCAGCCAGCATTGCAGAGTGCCGCCGCCCACTGGGAGGTCACTGAAGACTGGAGGAGTCAGGAGGAGATGCTCTGGCTGCTCTCTGTGGGTTCTGCTGCCACGGCCAGGGGAGGTGGGTAGACACGGAACACACTGGGTAAAGGCTTTGCGCCTCTCTGCCTCGCTTCGAGACTCTGCAAATGTGACATCACTAGTTTCTAGATGCCAGGCGGGGCAGCCCTAGCAACCAGTTTGGCAATTGTCTATTAGGGTGGCTATGTGTCCTCATTTCATTCCCGGACACTGTATTGTCCCGGAATAAATGTGCCCGGGACACAAATGAGAATTATGGGAAAATTCCAGGCAATTTGGGACACGTGTGCACCCTGCCAGGACAATTTGTCTGGGGGTTGGCCAGGCTCCCCCAAGTATGCAGATCTGGGCCTTCTGTCCTCCGCCCACTAACTTCTGTAGGCTTCTACATGCTATTAGATCCAGGGGGAGATAACAGGGACCTGCATCTGTGAAGCCATCCAGCTTGACCTGCAGAAACCCGACCCAATTTCAGACACACATAACTTACCATAAGCCTTAAAGGGGTTGTAAAGGTTTGTTTTTTATTTTTTAAATAGGTTCCTTTAAGCTAGTGCATTGTTGGTTCACTTACTCTTTCCTTCAATTTCCCTTCTAAATGTTTTTTTTCTTTGTCTGAATTTATCACTTCCTGTTCCTCCTCAGTAAGCTGTTCTGGCTGACTAAACACCGCTCAGATGATGGTGTGAAGTTTACTGAGGAGAAACAGGAAGTGAGAAATTCAGACAAAGAAAAAAAACATTAAGAAGGGAAATCGAAAAAAAAAGGTAAGTCAACCAACAATGCACTAGCTTAAAGGAACCTATTTAGAAAATAAAAAACAAACCTTTACAACCCTTTAAACCTAAATTTGCCTACACTAACACTAGTAGCACACTAGAGGGTGCTACACTGTGGTCCTAGGAGGGCAGGCCGCTACCATCTTCTTTTCCATTATAACATCCTTTTACTGACCAGTTTGAGGCAGAGTCATTAGTTGGCTGTAGTAAAGACAGGGGAGTTAGGATAAGCTTGCTAACCAGGCAGCCAGCATTTTCATGTGGGTTTGGCAATGGGAGCCTGCTTATTTGTTATCATTTGGGTGTAGGTACTCTTTAAATGAACATTGCACATTTTCAAAGCACACCCAGAAAGGTAGTTTATGATGGAACATAAGGAATGGCAGCAAAGCCAAAATGTATTGCTTTAAAAAAACAACCTCAATGTGGGTCCTGCCATTCCACCAATTCTTTTTCTGGCCCCCTTTTCTTTCACGACATCCAGAATAGATTGGAAAGCGGACAGCCGCCGACAAGAAAATACTGCATCTGGATGATAAAGCAGAGACCCTCATTACTCAAAGTGACGCCTTGACTCATATTCATAAAAAAATGAAGTGCCGTGTGGTGGCTGACACTGCCGCATGTCTGGACGACCACATTACTGTGCCTCGCGGCTTCACACCTCCCCATAAATTACAGGTAGGGTTTCAGGAAGAGATATAGACCCCAGCTGGTACCTAGTGACACTCACAATAATTCTCTGCACTCATTATGCTGATCGTGTCAGTGGGGTCTGCTGGCTTGTACAGATCCAAAGTTTGGATGGCAGACTAAGCCCTACAGGATGTATCATGTGACCTCATCAAGAGCAGATGCATTAGCTTCATACGACATGCTGGCTAACAGAGATGTGGAGCATAGTTATTACTATCACAGTTATAATTATTATGGCTACTAATTACATAGCACAATCTTGTCCCATGGTACTTTACAGTTTAAGGTTTTTCTATTTATACTATTAAAAAAAGAATTTGTATCTAAAAGTATGCTGCAGCATTTAAATGGTTAGTTCACTTTTCCAATAAAAGCTCCCATGCATTCAAGTGTCCCCAGTAGATTAACCACTTGAGCTCCAGGCCTTTTTCTGAAACTTTTCTTTAACCACTTCAATACCAGGCACCTGCCCAAGCCAATTTTCAGCTCCTTTTTGACATAATTTAGAAATGTGTTTTCTTTTTTTTTAAAACTACTAGGGATCTTAAATGCATGGTACCCTTTTTTGGACAGGTGAACAAACCCTTTAAGGCCTCGTACACACGACCGACATGTCCGCGGACATGTCCGACCGTGTGTAGGGCCTAGCGGACATTTTTCCGGCCTAGCGGACAGGTTTCCAGCGGACAAAAGTTTCTTAGCATGCTAAGAAACTTGTCCGGTGGAAACCTGTCCGTCGGACATGTCCGATGGTTAGTACACCTAACCATCGGACCGAAATCCCCTGCATGCGTCGAAGCATTGACCTTCCTGGTTCGCGCACGTCGCTGCGTCATCGTCGTCACCGCGTTCTCTGTCCGCAGGGATTTTGGTCTGATGGTGTGTACACACATCAGACCAAAACCTCCCAGCAGACATGTCCGATGAAAACGATCCGCAGACCGTTTTCATCGGACATGTTCGGCCGTGTGTACAAGGCCTAAGGCTGGGTTCACACTGGTGCGACACGACACTAGTACTACTTTGGATCCGACTTTGCCCTGCGACTTGAAGCCGACATACATCCGACTTTCAATGAACAAGGATCCGACTTGGATCCTTGCCAATACCAGGCACTGTTTGATATGAATCTTGAGGAGGAACTCCACGCCAAATTTTAAATAAAAAACCGGCATGGGTTTCCCCTCCAAGAGCATACCAGGCCCTTGGGTTTGGTATGGATTTAAAGGGAAACCCCTATGTCCCCCCAAGATCCACACCAGACCCTTATTGGAGCACGCAGCCCGGCCGGTCAGGAAAGGGGGTGAGGACAAGCGAGCGCCCCCCTCCTGAACCGTACCAGGCCACATGTCCTCAACATGGGGGGGTGAGTGCTTTGGGGCAGGGGGGGCGCCCTGCGGCCCCCCCGCCCTAAAGCACCCTGTCCCCGTGTTGATGTGGACAGGGCCTTTTCCGGACAACCCTGCCCATTGGTTGTCGGGGTCTGCGGGCGGGGGGCTTTTTGGAATCTGGGAGCCCCCTTTAATAAGGGGCCCCCCAGATCCCAGCCCCCCACCCTAGATCAATGAGTATGGGGTACATGGTAACCCTACCCATTCACTTGGAGGAAAAAAAGTAAAAAAAAAACACACTATGCAGGTTTTTAAAGTAATTTATTAGGCAGCTCCGGGGGTCTTCTTCCGACTCTCCGCTCTCTTCTCTGTGCTCTCCGGTGCTTTCTGCCTTCTGCCGGGCCCCTCCACGATCTCCTTGCAGCTCTTTTACTAGCGGGGGGCTCGGTCTTCTCCGCCGTCTTCTTCCCTCTTCTCTTGTCCCGATGTTGACTCGACGATCTCTCCCGCTGTAATGCCGTGTGTGTGGTACGCAACCATTTATATAGGCAAGGGGCGTGGTCCCCGGATGAAGTCACCCGGTGACCCCGCCCATATGATGTCAGTCCCGGGACATGATGGGATGATTATTTATTAAAGTATCCTTAAAAAGTGATTATGTTCTCTCATGGTCCAAACTGAAGGTGGGTCAGGAGTAAGCTGTGTTGCTTACCTGATGTGCAAAAATTTGAGCTCACCACCTGGCGATGAGGGTGCTAGGATGGATTGATGAACAGAACTAGAAATTTTATGGTAGGTAAGCCCTTAGAATAGAACTAAAAGCAAACCTTTTTTCATTTTGGATAGAGTAAGGAAAAAACTCTTGTCAGGATTTTTGCCATCCGTGACCCATTGGGGAGATTTCCCTTCACTTCATGTCCCATAGCCACAACAGAAAATGACAGAAAATCCCTCCAAAGTGAGAGAATCTCTGGTTGTCACCAGGGTCACCAGAAATAGTGTCCCCATTGGAAGATTTCCCCTCTGTTCCTCTTCTGGGGACAACCCAAAATGTTGAATTTCCCTTCACAGGGCAATTAGAGAGGGTGAATCTCCTTAATGGGGACACAGCAATAAAAACTGACAGGTGTTCTAATCCCTCTCCACTCTATTCAAACCTAAAAAAAAGTTTGCCTTTAGTTACACTTTAAATGTATTTCACTTGTTTATCAAAGGCATAAGTCACCAAAGTATCATATAAGTATCATAAGTCACCAAAATCTCTAACTTTGCATTGTCATTTCAAAGGTAATTGAAGTCATAGCTCCTGATATATAGTACATACTTTGTATGGGTCAGTGGCTGAAGTCATTGATTCAGCATGACGCCAGGCAACTAGCATTTTCACAATGAAACATTAGTATTGGCAACCTCCCAAATTTCTTTAGTATAGGTTTTCCATAAACAAAATTCAAAACAAAACTTTCCAAGTTAGAAAATAAAAAAAAATTACATAAGTCTAATTATAACTATGAGCTATTTCTATTAACTGGTAAAAATCAATATTTTGATGTTTTTTTCATGGGAAATATTGATTCCAATTGTTTAATCTGTTTAAAAAGCTGTACTGGAAAATGTTCTATCATATTTCAGCAAAATGGGATTTAAATCGGCAATATCTATTTTGTAAGTAGATTTTTGCCACCGAGTAAAGACTTGCCATCCCTTTTTTTTCAAAGCTAATTTACACCACCCTAAACTGACGCAGTCCATTAATTTCAATGGTTTCTTGCCAAACTTTAATAAATGAAAGGAAAGACAGGCAGAATATAATAGCAGCTTATTTTTTTCAGTTTTCCATACCGTAGAAATTAGAACTCTCCATTCTTATTTCTGACATGAGTCCCCATTTGGGAGATTCTCCTGTAGTTGTTGTGTCAGTGGGACCACAAGTAAGGGCAAATTTCTCCAAAAGCTATAGAGCAGCAAAAGCTTGATGAAGCTTTTAATCTAATCCTCCCCTGCCCTAGCCAAAGCTTCTTTAACCACTTAAAGGAACACTAAAGATAATAATAATAATAATAATAATAATAATAATAATAATAATAAAAAAAAAAAAATAACAAACATGTTATATTTACCTTCACTGTGCAGCTCCTTTTGCACAGAGTGGCCCTGAATCTGGTCTTCTGGGGTCCCTCGGCAGCTGTCTCGGTTCCTTCCCGCAAGAACTAACCACCTTCATGCGAGAGAGCTTGCATGGTGGTTAGTTCTTGCGGGCGCACTCCAGTGCATTAAGGTGAAAAATGTTTTACCTTTACAACCCCTTTAAGCCCCGGACCATTTTGTTGCTAAAGGACCAGGCCCTTTTTGCGATTTGGTACTGCGTCGCTTTAACTGACAATTGTGTGGTCGTACGACGTGGCTCCCAAACAAAATTGACGTCCTTTTTTTCCCACAAATAGAGCTTTCTTTTGGTAGTATTTGATCACTTCTGCAGTTTTTATTTTTTGCGCTATAAACAAAAATAGAGCGACAATTTTGAAAAAAAACAATATTTTTTACTTTTTGCTATAATAAATATCCCCCAAAAATATATAAAAAATAACAGGGAACAGACGATCAGTGACAGTCTGACTAGGAAGCACGGGGAGAGGTTTGTTTACACTTACCTCTCCACGTCCTTCAGCTCTGTGACCCAATCGCGGGTCCCGCGGGCGCAGTCACAGAGTACCCAACCGGGTCGCGCGCGCGCAACCCACGGCTGTGCATATTAAAGGGGATGTACCTGTATGCCAAATGCGCAGCCGTGCCATTCTGCCGACATACATCGGTGTGCGTCGGTCGGCAAGCGGTTAAAGTAAACCCTTTTCCCAGGCTATGCACAACAAAGTATTTAATGCGCCCTTAAATGATGCACAATCTGGAAGCACCCCATTTTAATATGTCAAAATAAAACAAATGGATTTACATAACGCAGCGCCATGGACACTTATGCCGCGTACACACAATCGGAATTTCCGACAACAAAGGTTCAATGTGAGCTTTTGGTTGGATATTCCGACCGTGTGTATGCTCCACAAATGTTTGAGAGCTGGTTCTCAATTTTTCCGACAACAAAAGTTCTTGTCGGAAATTCCGATTGTATGCAATTCCAATGCAACAAATCCTACGCATGCTCGGAATCAATTTGACGCATGCTCGGAATCATTGAACTTAATTTTCTCTCAGCTTGTTGTAGTGTTGTACGTGACCGCATTCTTGACGTTCGGAATTTCCAACAACATTTGATTGACTGTGTGTATGCAACACAAGTTTGAGCGAACATTCTGTCGGAAAAAAATCCACGGTTTTGTTGTCGGAATGTCCGATTGTGTGTACGCGGCAATAGGAGGACATTTATTCTTCCAAAGCAAATACACCGTTTCACACTGGTACTGACTAGTATTGCAGCGTTTCTCTTCTCTCTGTTTCTGTCCCTCATGTCCTCCTTATCAACCTATGACATCCTTTGGTGCTAGAATGCCAGCAAGGTGCCCAAGGTTGTAATGCTGCACAATTAAAACCCATGGCTTTGTGTAACAAAAAAGGCAGATTTGATCCACCTGCTGGAGTTTTGACAATGTTTGGGCAGGTTGAGACCATTTTTAGGCATTTTTCCAAGACACCCCTGAAGGCACCCTGGTTGAATAAGGCTGATCTACAGCATGGTAGACGAGCCAAACTAGTGCTGACCTGCCGTTTTTTCTCTGTGTTGATGCCACTTTGTGCTGATACACATGTGTGTCCAAAAGTATGGCTGGTGCTCTTATTTTTTTGCGTATCAGAGTGAAATTTTCCATTAGAATACCTTAATTTTTACAGACAAAAAATGCACCAGAGTTAAAGTGGTTGTAAAGTCTGAAAGTTTTTTTACCTACATGCATTCTATGCATGTAGGTAAAAAACCTTTAGGCTCCATTCACACTAGCGTTTTTTATAAAAAGAAAATGCTGGATGAAAAATGCAGATAATAATGTTTTTGTTGCCAGCTTCTAGTAGTGGTTTAGAAGTATGCATCGTTTTTTTCTGCTGGAAAAACGCTCTAAAAAAAACTCTACAACAATTATTCTTTTCTGCTCCTAGATGCTGAAGCTCAAAGAACACTAGGAAAAATGCTAATGTAGCACTACCCCCGTAGGAGTTGCTGGTTTGATATTGGGTTTTGCACGTTACCTCTAAGTTCGTTGTCAAGGGAATAAAGTCTGTAGAAATTGCAATGTCCACACAAGATGTAAAACCTTCAACTGTTAGGTTTTATTTTTGCTGCATAAAATTTGTGAAGAAAGTGGAGCGTATAGAGAGAACGGGGAAGGTTCAGGTACGCGGTACAGAGCACACAGAAAAATGTCTAAAGTTCCAGTATTTACCACTCACTCCTGAGTGGGTATTGCTCAACCGGATAGACCCCTCTCACATGGCTGCAGGCAATGACGGGGAACTTCCCATGCCGGGCAATACATAAGGGTCCGGTGATTTTTGAATCAGAGTCTGAACAGGTTGGGACCGGGTTCCCTCATCAAGCAAAGTCTCTCTTTCTGCATCCGGGGGTTTCCAACCGAGGTGTGGTGTCCCCAGAGTCCATAGGCTACTCTTCCGAAAGACTTTGTATCGGGGTGATACATTTCCTAGTGCTCCATCTTAACTTCTGAGACATGGTCTCAAACAAGTCATCATCCCTGGTGTTGGATTAGGAATCCAACTCTGAGTCCTCCCACTCCTCCGCAGGTAGATAGGTGCGGGAAGTCCCAGTAACTTTCTCCCCAGTCTCCTTACCGGTTCCTGTCATGGGCTTCCCGGGGACATCATCGCTCACGAGGTCCCGTTTTGGCAGGTGCTGGGGTAGGCATCGACCGCGACAAGCCTTGACATATCCCACCTTCCGTTTTACGGGTGGGACGAGGGCACACATTATAGCAGTAGTATCTGCTGCGATGTCCGCTGGAGGCTCTGTAGTGACAGCAACATCTACTCCAGACTCACTTGTTGCGGCAGATGCAGTGTGCGTAGGCTGAACCGCAGGGGCAAAGGCAGCCTCCTCTGGAGTTATGGTGCCTGTGATCCAGTCCACCCGATAAGCGTGGGGTGGTATGGTGGGCTGTTCCACCTCAAATAGGTACTCCCCACAGGACAGGCATCGTCCGAAAGGGCGCAACTGAATGGTCAGTCCCTTGCATTCAGGGCACAGCATGCCCAGGACCTCCACATCCCGGATCGTGTAGAGCGTGAAGCGTCCCCGGGGCTTTAGTCGGATCCCCATATCTGTAAGCGGGGCTCCGGATTGCGTAACACCCACAGCATTGGGCATGGAGAACATCCTGGGTCCCGATATGGCTGGTGCCTAAGAAAAAGAAGACCTGCTGCTCTATCTGGCAACTTCTGGTCGTTGGCACCAAACACACTCACGTGTTTCACGCAGTTGGCGGGAACTCCTCCTCTTTCTGTTCTTTTGGCACGTAGCCCGCGGGCTTTCTCTTTCTGGCTTTGCCCACACAGGTGGCAAAGTTATCTGTACCCTTAATCCCTTCTTCTCTCTTTTAAAGCACAGTCCAACACTTTCTTGATTGCAGACATTCAATAAAGCAACACACATTAATCCAGTTGTCAGAGGCAATGGCAAATATCCCGTACAAGCCCCCACGTGTAGCACTACACCCGTAGGAGCTGCTGATTTGATTTTGGGAGTTGCACGTTACCTCTAAGTTCGTTGTCAAGGGAAGAAAGTCTGTAGAAATTGCAATGTCCACACAAGATGTAAAACCTTCAACTGTTAGGTTTTATTTTTGCTGCATAAAACTTGTGAAGAAAGTGGAGAGTATAGAAAGAAGGGGGAAGGTTCAGGCACACGGTACAGAGCACACAGAAAAATGTCTAAAGTTCCAGTATTCATCACTCACTCCTTAGTGGGTATTGCTCACCCGGATAGACCCCTCTCACATGGCCTAGCAGCGGGGATGATGCACGAACAGTAGTCAGGGATCCTGTGCCACAGGATTAAGTCCTGGACTTCCGGCCTTACAGTGAAAGAGCCTTAAAGGCCAACCCGTCGGACTGCAAGACAAATAGAGTAGTGGATCCCTTTATAACGAAGTCACCAGGCCTATCCCGAAACATCAGCTTGCTTTACTTGGTCTCCTCCAGGGCTGGTCCTCCCCCAGTTTCCTTCGTTAAGCAGCATCCCCTACTTGGATGGACAGCATGGGATCGTAGGCCCCAACAAGCATAACTGGGCCTACTCCATGGAAATGTGACCTCAGGCCAACGTGGTTCAGAGGTCAAGATCACACACACGTGCCTCACGCCAGGAGGGCCACGAGGTGAAGGACCCCGAAAAACTGTGTCTGCCCCTTAAGTATCCCCTCCTGGCATACACCACTCCCACTGGGCTGCTGCCGAGAAGGGTCACTCAACACATCATGGTTCGCTTGTGTTCCAACATGGGCCTGAGGTGGTAACACCACCTACAGGCAACAGGGGAAAATACTATCAATCACAACCATAGCCAGAACAGAGGCTAATTTAAATGAAATTCAACAAAGTCTGAGCCCACTATTGGCCCAGACACCCTCTAAATTTAGAATAGTGCCCCAGTAATTGGGGGCAGGGCGCTACACTAATATCTTCTAGGAGCTTAAAAAATGCTAGTGTGCATAGAGCCTCAGTGTGCAGCTCCCCCCAGCCCCCCTAATACTTATCTGAGCCCGATCTGGATCCAGCAATGTGCATGAGATCCAAGGCTCTCCCGGTTCACTCCCTCCTGATTGGCTGAGATGCAGGTGCTATTGACTTCGACTGCTGTCAATCACAACAAGGTGGGAGCTGGGGGCAGAGCTAAGCCATGATCTTTGTGTCTTATGGACGCAGAGAGCCGGCTCAGGCGAAAGCACGCACAAGTGACTCTACATCAAGTGGCTTGCTATGGGGGCACTCGGCAAGGGGGAGGGGCCTAGAGTGCCAGTGGAGGACCCGAGAAGAGGAGGATCAGTTGCACTATACAAAACCACTGCACAGAGCAGGTAAGTATAGATATGTTTGTTATTGTTTTTAAATAAAAAGAAAATCCTTTACAATCACTTTACTGGACCCTTAGTGTAACGTGCACATGGAAGGCCCTTGGAGAATGTTCGGTAACTAAAACCTGTCTGGGAAAAAAACATTTAAAAATGCTTGATTCTATATTCTATATCTATATTCTATTGATGCTATACTCTGCACCAAATGCGAGGATCAAACTACAGGGTTACTATTCAGACCCGATTGAGATTGCCAGGGGCACTAGGCAAGGTTGCCCACTATCCCCATTGATTTTCGCCATAGCGATTGAGACGCTTGCCATTGCCATCAGAACGGATCACAATATTAAGGGGGTACAATGTGGGCAACAAGTGCACAAATGCGCTTTATTTGCAGACGGTCTCCTTTTATTCGTCACCTCCCCAATAACCTTGCTTCCAAACATTTGCAAGATACTTAACTCCTTTGGAAATGTATCTGGTTTGAGGGTTAACATGGGCAAATCCCAAGCATTAAACGTCTCAATTCAAAGTACAATTGTTGATCGGTTGAAATCCCTTTATGAAATTAATTGGGCAGATACTTCTATTCGATACCTAGGTGTAAACCTAACTCCTAAATTTGAACACCTTTACCAAGTTAATTTTCCCCCCATGTTTCGCAAACTAGAAGCTGACCTCCAGACGTGGGCACAACATAAAATTTCCTGGGTGGGCAAAATCAACTCTGTAAAAATGACACTATTACCTAGATTACTTTACTTGTTTAGATCCCTTCCGATAGCGATTAAGAGAGATCAACTCAGGTCTTTTCAGGGTAAAATACTTAAATTTATATGGGGAGGTAAGGGATATAGATTAGCACAAAATGTTCTATACGGCCCAAAGACAAAAGGAGGACTTGGTCTCCCGCACCTGATCAAATACTACCAAGCAGCTAGACTAGCACAATTATCCAGGGTGTACTCAAAACTTGAGAAGCCTGATTGGATTGAGATAGAGAGACAGGCAGTTCCTAATCACTCCTTAGAGGAACTGATGTGGTGTTCCCAGAAGTCCAGGCCTGCAATAATGTCACCTGCACTGTCACAATCCTTTAGACTATGGGACGATTTGAGGCATCTTCCTTCCTTAATATCAAATGTTCGCCCACTGGCACAAATCTTTCATAACCCCCAGTTTGTCCCGGGAATGGATGCCAAAGAATTTCAATGGTGGATAGACAAGGGGATTTACAGAATCGGGGACTTTTTCTCTGTCTCTGGTCTGCTCTCGTTGAAACACTTTGTGGAGAGGTTGAAATTACCGGACTCTGAGAAAATACGATATTCCCAAATTTATCACTTTGTATCATCGCTCTGGAAAAACAAGTCCTCTCCCCCGATCTTCATTAGCTACGAGCAATGGTGTAGCCAAAAGGCGGAGCAAAGGGGAGGCATATCTATAATATACACATCCTTATCGGAACCAACGTCCAAATTCTTGTACATGGAGGCTTGGGAAAGAGATCTACAAGAGACCTGGGACCTGGAGGAATGGCACAAGGTAGGAACGAGAGCTTTCAAAGGACTTGTTAACATTTCTCTAATAGAAGCTAATCTGAAAGTTATAATGCGATGGTATCTGGTACCTAGTAGGGTGGCGGCGATGTTCCCGACCGCCTTACCGCTATGTTTTAGGGAATGTCAAGCCCAGGGCTCCATGCTACATATTTGGTGGGAGTGTCCAAAAATTAGAGGATTTTGGAATAAAATCTTTCACCTCCTCAGAAAAGTAACGGGCTTCCCGGTGGTGAAGTCCCCTCAGATAGCGTTGCTTGGTGTCCGCATCCCACAAGCCCCCAAAATTACTCAAAAACTGATTGATTTTATGCTCTTAGGGGCAAAAACTATTTTAGCTGGGGCATGGAAACAACCTACGGTATCTGTCTCGGCGGCCCAGAGGAAAATATCTTGGATCATGAACCAAGAGAAAATGATTAGCTCAATTCTAAACACTACTAATCTATTTGAGGCGATTTGGGAGCCCTGGGCTAGACATATTGGTATATCCCTCACGCTGGAACCTTAGGCGAATTCTACAGTTGTTTACAGTCTGTAGCTGGCAATATCCTTCTTTCTTCTCCTTTTCTCTTTTTCTGCTCCTATATCTTTGGGCTATCTTTTCTTTTTTTTTTTTTTATATATATTATTTATTTCTGTTGTTCTCACTAATACAACGTTTGATAGCAGTCACTGTACCTCGGTCTGCTTTAGCTAGAACTTGATGCTCATACAGCTCTAGGACCACAGGAGCTTCTGTATGCCTCGGTAGGTATCGTTAGGATTCTCTGAGGAGGAAAGAACTACTAGATCCTAGTATTAATCTCCTCACTTTAGAGCTCTCGACCGACTCTGGAGGTTTCTGTTATTCTGGAGCCGCGAGATGAGTTCTGTATTTAAGAATGTATCTCCTGAATTTATCGAATTAGCCTGTCCCTGACACAGTTTGTGCCCATAGGGGGTGTCGGGACTGGCAATAGAATTAAGTGCACTTATAGGGGATACCTGCTTTTATGTAATTGTTAGCATACTAAGTGGGTGGGTGACCTGGGTTTTTTTTTTCCTCTAAAGATGGTCGTTTATCTGACATGAATACTTTGACAAGCATTGTACGTATTTAATACTGGCCCCAGAATGTGCTGGCGGCAATAACGTGTACTGTACTGCTCTTCAATAAATTTATTTTAAACTGAAAAAAAAAAAAAAAAAAAAAAATGCTTGATTCAAGTGTTTACAGCCGTTCCAATTGAAATTTATGGGGCCAGGAAGGCCCTAATTTTCCTGTAAAGTAGCTCATGTAGATTTTAAAGCATCAGGTGTCAAGATACAGGCATCGGAGCACTCATAAGTGAATGCCCACTATTTAATTACATGGGATTTTGTTTGATTGTTTTTGAGCTTCAAGCCACAAAATGCTCCAGTATGAATGTGGCCTAAGCCTAGGTTCACACTGCTGCGAATTCAAAATCGCGGTAAAATGCGCGATTTTGCCGCGATTTCGGCCGCAATTTAATGTAAATCGCGGCCCGAAATTGCAAAAAGTAGTACAGGAACTACTTTTTGAAATCGCAGATGCGGCGTCGCACTGATTAGGACAGTGCCATTGCCGACAATTGCCGCCGATTTGAGATGCGATTTGACATGTCAAATCGCATCTCAAATCGTTCCAAATCGGACCCAGTGTGAACCAGGGCTAAAAGCTAGTTATAAATTAAGTTGTTCTTGCTGCATTCGGAATATATACAGTTGTGTTCAAAAATAATAGCAGTCCAACATCACTAACCAGATCATTCACTGGTATAAATTATATTTCTACATGGCAAATAATTTACTAGTAGGTGTAGTAGAGTAATAGAAAGCCAACAGACCCAACCATCATGACATGCAAGCTGCTGATTCTGTGTAATTGAATCATTAATTGAACAGGAGGTGTTCAAAATAATAGCAGTGTGGAGTTGAATTAGTGAGGTCATTCAGTTTGTGAAAAAAACAGGTGGCTCTTATATAAGGACGAAGGCAGCAAATGTTGTACATGCTGGGTATAGTGCATTTCTCTCTGAAAATCGGAGTAAAATGGGTCGTTCCAGACATTGTTCAAAAGAACAGTGTAGTTTGATTAAAAAGTTATATAGAAATAGAAAACTCTGGCGCTGTCTGATGGACTAGGGGGAAGAACTGCAGCAGCACCTGCGAATCTGATCCTAGCAGAAAGGGTGATAATATTGTAAAGTATGGTAGCTGTGGGGAAGGGGAAGTGAGAGGTGGGAGGGATCGTGGGTGAACTCAGCAGTAAAAAAAAAAAAAGGTATCTGATGATACTAAAATAAACAATACAGATAAGGGTGAACAAACACCTATAATCCTGTGACGATTTAGCAGTGAAAATACATAGTAAAATTGCTACTACATATACAAACACATGAACTGGCATAAAATAAGTGAAAAAAAATATATATAAAAAAGGTGCAAAACTATCCAAAAAATCACACAAGTGATAAAGTCCTGTCCATAAATAAAGATCAGATCTAAAAGTCCAATAATTCCTCCATGGAACAGTGTCTAGATGAAACACCTCCACCAAAAAATGCAACGTGCAGGAAAAGAAATCTTCAGTGATGACACCTCTGATGTGCTAGCAGCTCACCTCACGGCTGTTTGTCCAAAACGGCTAACAGAGATACTGATCGCAGCTGGATTGAGTTGGCTGATAAAAACACCTCTTCCTGGC
Source organism: Rana temporaria (assembly GCF_905171775.1). Classification (NCBI taxonomy): domain Eukaryota; kingdom Metazoa; phylum Chordata; class Amphibia; order Anura; family Ranidae; genus Rana; species Rana temporaria. Next base: position 140,477,212 of record NC_053497.1, read on the forward strand.
TCCTAAGACAGCTCTCAGCGGCCAGTGTGTGTCATTGAAAAGAGAAGATATATGCAATGCATATAGCGTGACACTGTGAGGGTACCTCAAACTGGTAAGAATTGAAGAAAATGCACTCACAGGAATGAAAGGACAGCAGGCATAAATCCATGAGTGCCAAACTCATATCCCCCTTAGAGTGTCAGCTGTACAGGTGAGAGTGTGATCTGATCCTCATACGTCCAAATGGCAAGGCTCAATGTATCATGGGAGCATTAATAAGAGCGAAAGAGAGACCATAGCGTGACTCCATATAATGGATACATTTTATAAAAAAAAAAAAAAATCACATTAAGGTAGTGAAGTAGAATAAAACATCCACGAGCGCCAAACTTGTATTAAAACTTCAGACTCTGTCTGTACCCGCCGGTGCTCCAATCCCTACGTATCATCACATCACGTGACTTCATCAGGGGAGTTCACGTTGCCTTATGCCAAAGAGGACATGTTGCCTTATGCCAAATGGGTTTCAACAAGACAACAACCCCAAACACACTAATAAACACTAATAAGCGAGCAGCATCTTTGTTCCAGATCAACAAGATTAACATTATGGAGTCCCCATACCTTTAATCCAATAGAAAACTTGTGGGGTGATAACAAAAATGCTGTTTTGGAGGTAAAACCAAGAAATGCAGAGGAATTGTGGAATGCAGTGCAATTTTCCTGGATTGGAATACCTTGTCACAGATGCCAGAAGTTGGTGGACTCCATGCAACACAGAGGTGAGGCAGTTCTAAGAAACAGTGCTTATAAAAGTTCAGCGATTCACAGAAAAGCTAAATCTTCAAGCATTTTTCCATTTATACAGTAAATGTTTGAGTTTGTAAAGAAAATGCAGATACTGATATTTTTTGGGGGAAAGCCTAATATTCCCTTTTCTTCACTTTCTGTAAAGTAATAACAAATTTGAAACATTTTTCTTCATGTTTTGATTTGGAACAGACTGTGCAGTGTTCCCAATGCATTTGCGTGTTTGGAAATAAAAGCTATTATAAGGATTTTGAGCTTTAGGGCTCTTTCACACGTCCGTTCAGTTTTTCAGATCAGTTTTTTTTTCATCGGTTGATCCGTTTTTCCATCAGTTTTTGCATCAGTTTTTTCATCCGTTTTTTTTTTTTTTTTTTGGGGGGCTTTTTACATAGAAAAACGGATGTTAGCGGAACGGATGATCCGTTAACGTCCGTTTTTCGTCCGTTCCGTTTTTTAGACGGAAGAAAAATAGGGTTTTCTTCCGTCCAAAAAAACGGAACTGAACGCAGACGGATGCTAACGGACGTTAGCGGATGCTCATCCGCTAACGGACGCTAGCCCATAGGGAAGCATTGCGGTCCGTTAACGGACGTCCAAAAAACGGACGAACGGAACGGACGTGTGAAAGAGCCCTTACTCACTCTTTTAAACAGTTATTATTTTGAACACAACTGTTTATATTCTTTTGAGGATTAGGTAATCTTCAGGCATACAATGTGCAATTTGGGCTCAGTTCACACCGCCGCAATTCGATTTTGAACCTAATTTTTGTGTGATTATGTAGTGCAGCTTAGATGAAACTTGAATTCTACTTTGATTCTGTGAAATAATTTGTATATTGCATAGGACCAAAGCTGCACTGGAATTTTCCAAAATCATTCTGTTCTGAGTTGCATTGATGTAAATGGGCACCATTGAAAACAATGTTTCCATACCAATGTGATTCTGTGCAACTCAAGTCACAACTGTAATCGCACTAGTGGGAACGGAGCCTTAAAATGATATTAAAGGCAAAATATAAAATATAACAAACATGTTATACTGCAATAGTTTTGCACATAGAAGCCTTGATCCTCCTCTTCTCGGGTCCCCCACTAGTGCTCCTGTCCCTCCCTCCTGCCAAGTACCCCCAGAGTAAGCAGCTTGCCATGGAGGCCCCAAAGCAGGTTTTCTCCCAGTGCTGCTGTTCTGCGTGTCTATTTGCACACAGAGTTGTGGCTTGGCCATGCCCCCTCTACTCATTGGCTCCCTTGCTGTGATTGACAGCAGCCAATGGCTCCTGCTGCTGTCTCAGCCAATGAGGAGGGAGAGTTCCTGAAGAGCTGAGGCTCTCATGCACATCACTGGATGGCAATGAGGCTCAGGTATGTATTAGGGGGGGCTGCTGCACCCAGAAGTTTTTTTTTATCTTCATGCATGAAGGTAAAAAACCTTGAGCCTTTACAACCACTTGATCCACATGCCGACGACGCAATAGCTGAATGATGGCTACAGAGTGGCTGGCCAGTTCTGGGAGGGCTTCATATGACATCCTCGATCTGGTGATCGCACATGGGCAGAACTCTTGTGATCCTCCAGACGGGGTAAAAAAGCCAATCAGTGATTCTTTACCACGTGATCAGCCATGTCCAATAACAGCTGATCACAATGTAAACACAAGCCAGTTTTCAGCATTCTTTCCTCACGCTCACTGCTTGAGGAGAGAAGAGCTATTAATCGGCTTGTGTGAAAGGGACATCTACACTGAAAATCAGGGCATTGATTGTCAGTGTCCTGATTATCAGTGCAGTCCCAACAGTGCCCGCCAGTGCTGCCAATCAGTGCCTCCTCAGTCTCGCCTATCAGTGCCCATCAGTGCTGCCATTCAGTGCTGACAATTGGTGCCTCCTCATTGTCACCTATCAGTGCCGATCAGTTCAGCTTCATCAGCACACATCAGTGAAGGAAAAAAAATGCAACATTTTATAATAAACTATGAAAAAATAAAAAACCCAGTGGTGATTAAATACTACCAAAAGAAAGCTCTATTTGTGTGAGAAAAAAAAATTATAAAAATGTCATATGGGTACAGTGTTGCATGACCGCGCAATTTTCACTCAAAATGTGACAGTGCTGAAAACTGGCCTGGCCAGGAAGGGGGTAAAAGTACCCTGTAGGCAAGTGGTTAAAGTGTTTGTAAACCTCAGGCATTATATATGAACAAAGCAGATCCCTCTATAGTGGGTACTTGTCTCAATTAAGAGGTGGTACAATGTACTGTATGTAGGAGGATTTGTTTCATCTCTGTGTATCATCTGAGGACAGGCACTTTACTGGGTATATGAAAGGGTTTACTAACACTTTAACGTGTGTGAAAAATAAAATAAAAAAGTGGATCTGGCAGTGATTGGGTTAAAGTGACTATGTCATGTCTTTAATCAAATGAAAACGGCACACCCCTGCAATAAAGGGGGCTGCAGGGAAATAGCTATTTTTGCCTGCCAGGGTCGCTTTTAAAAACGGACATAAATGTGTTGAGAGGCACTGACCTAGCATTTACAGTGCAGAAAGTGGGAAGAGTTCAGAGTTAAATTCTAAACCAATTTGTGACATATGTTCAGAGCTGCTCCCAAGATGATGGGTGTGTAAGCTACAGTTTAGAAAAGTTTCAGAAAGTTGATGACTTCACATCAGAGAAGAAAATGTTCCAAATTATTATATGGGAACCTGAGTCAAGTCCCAACATTTTGTCTATTATGTACTGCATCTATAGATACCGAGATTAAATTTCTGATAAACATGTCATGAGTATTGTTCTGACCAGGTCAATCTGAACTTTGACAAGCCAATAACAATTTAGGATGACCAACATTTCACATGCACAGATACTATAAATGTATGGCAAGCAGAGCCAGGTGTAAAAGCTAAATAGTCAATGGTTTTATTGCTCTTGTTCAGAGATAAAAAGTAATTAAAAGCCTGTACAATACCATGCTGGTGTTGGTGGGTATGGATGGGCTAACCTCCGCTGGGTCCAGTGCCAGGGGATGGAAAGGTGTCTTGTAGCTGGGTATACAAAAAGTCAACAAAATGAAACTGCGCTTGTGAAGTATTGAATCAAAACTAGGAAAATTACAAAAGCTGCACCACTCATGTGAGATAATGTTAACAATAAATGTCGTAAATACAAGAACTTTTGCTAAAGCAAAAAAGGAATAAAAATCTCAAAAAAAGTCCAAAGTATTAATAATAAAATACAAAAATAAAGTCCCAAATGGTGAAGAAAAATTAAAATGAATTAGATTCCTTCCACCTTGTGAGTTTACCACCACCACATATATAGATGTGCTCTTACCAGAGAGCGTAGACCTCTTATTACGGGGGGTAAGCTCGTATATCTCATCCGCTGAGAATACCACAGGGATCGTTACAGACTGCGAATGCTCTGTTAACAGCCTTCTTGTCCCAGTCCATCACACTCGATTTAGCCACCAATAAAGAGATGCATTCCAATAGTGTAAAACAATTTAAAAACAAAGTTTAATAAAAGTATTGCACTTACATAATCAACGAATCAAATTGACATATAACAAGAACAGTGTACACCAATGGCGGTTGCTAACACTTCCAGAAAAAAGTTATGATGTAGATGTGTAACGCTGCCAGACCGGTTTCATGACAAGAGGACTTCTGCATAACAATCATATTTAGCACAAGCAGACACTGCATAACAGGCTGCACCAAACAGGAGGGAGGACAAGCAAAATTAGAGTCTTTGGCCCCGTACACACGGGAGGATTTATCCGCGGATACGGTCCAGCGGACCGTTTCCACGGATAAATCCTCTCGAGGATTTGCGTGGATTTTGATGCGATGGAGTGTACTCACCATCGAATCTAAATCCGCGCGGAAATCCTCTGGCGATGACGCGTCACGCCGTCGCCGCGATGATGACGCGGCGACGTGCGCGACGCAGTCATATAAGGAATTCCACGCATGCGACGAATCATTACGACGCATGCGGGGGATCCCTTTGGACAGATTGATCCGGTGAGTCTGTACAGACCAGCGGATCAATCCGTTGGGATGGATTCCAGCGGATAGATTTGAAGACATGTCTTCAAATATTTATCTGCTGGAAATCCATCGCATGGGAGAAAAATCCGCGGAAACAGATCCGCTGGATTGTACACACCATAGAATCTATCCGCTGAAACCCATTAGCTGGGATTTTTCAGCGGATGGATTCTATCGTGTGTATGGGGCCTTTGTAATCACGGGCAAGCATGAACATACAAGCAAGAGGAACTGACTTTACAAAGCCCATGTGCGTGAAACGCGCCGCTACGACAACACATCCTGGTTGCACTTCACACAGGTTTGAGTGGCGTCCTTCTTTGGTCCCGGATTTCCGCCTTTGTAGCCATTGTGACATCATCCGAGAGCGCAGATGGGTCATGGCTAGGCTCTCCTATGGCTATTTCTCTTGCACAGCGTTACACCATACCCAGCTACAAGACACCTTTCCATCCCCTGGCACATACCCCCAACACTGACGCGCTTCAGAAGAAGTTACCTTACGAAACGCGCGTAAAGCGGTTACATGCACTTCCGGGTGGAACAGCTAACTAGCTCAGTGGAACGCACAGCGTCCGGCAGCTGCTACCACATACATACCGGACTGATAGTGCCGTGTCTGCACATCTGCGATTATCGCAGGCAGCTCATCTTTTTTTTACTATTTTTTCAACTTTTTTATTTTTTATTCAATTTTGTTTTTAATTATGCTTGTCCTGATTAGTTTATGGGCAATACTATACACTGTTTGTACACGCTCATATTTTATTTAGCACGCCAAGCTCTTATTGGCAGTGCAATAAAGCTTACCCTGGTTTTTACATATCACGCTATGGGAGCCTGTCTTTTTTTCTGGAGGAGTCTGGACGATTAGGAAGATCTTTGCCACCTGGTGGAAGTCATTCCCAGAGAGCTCAGGGAAGGAAGGATTGGGATCGAGAGACATCGCAGCGTGTTTTGCACCCTACCCCTGCAGGGGTGAGGGCTTCTGGTGAGTGGGGACCCAAGTGGGGGAGCACCGGGACCACCGCGCTTACACAAACTGCATAGTGTGATCACCCAGCACAGCAAGAAGCACTGGTTCAAGCTGATTACTGCACTCAAGTTGAATTTGAATTTCAATTAACTGTTTGAGGATTCATCACTTTACTGCTGATTTTTGTGACATTTTTTACACATATTTTTGGATTGACCTTATGACTTTTTGGTTTCACTTTTTGGTGTTTGTGTTACACTTTTCATTATCCAACACAGTTGGGTACATATATCCAACTCTGGTATCACAGGATTCAATACTTTTTGGTGATATATGCTGATGTTTTTTGCACAATTGTGCACATACTATATTTATATTTAACTATTATGCTACGGGCATCACAGGACTTTATCTCACTTTAGGTTCACATATATTTATATTTTTATTTTTTGCTAGCGGAGTTCTAGTTCAATTTATTTTTATTTGTATCTATTTCACACATATGCGCCTATTTTTATCCACATAGTATGTTTGGTCTAACTAGCAATAGTTTTCCACTCTAGGTACTCACTATATAGTTACATTACTTTGGTTTAGATGCTGCTTCATATTTTGGTTTAGATATACTCAGCTGTGCCTAGCATTATATCATAATTCCAGGCTGGTGGACGCCATTTCTGGTGGAACTAGTGTGCATTACTGCATATATATTGCCGTGTGCCTTTTTATTTTTATTCTTTTCTTTAGCCAGTGGCTACTGAACAGACAGCGCCATTACCCCCACACCCCAATTTTATTCCTTTTTTATTTGTATCCTCTTGGGGATACAAAAGAGGGGGGGCCGCAGTCTTATAATTTACATTATTTACATTTCCCACCTCTTATCCTAAGCGCGGGTATTCCATTTATTTTCTACATACCCCCAACACTGGCATGGCATTGTACAGGCTTTTAACCGCTTGCCGACCGCCGCACGCCGATGTACATCGGAAGAATGGCATGACTGTGCATATTGGCGTACAGCCGTGGGTCACGTGCGCCACCGGCAGCACACACGCGACCCGGTCGGGTACTCCGTGACTGCACCCACGGGACCCGTGGACCCGATCGCAGTCCCGCGATCAGGTCACAGAGCTGAAAGACGGGGAGAGGTAAGTCAAGAAAAAAAACAGTTACCCAAAAAAAAAGTGTTAATTGATGGTCGGATTTTAAAGGCAAGACAGGAATAACAAAAATATAAATTTTATTACAAAAATAGAATAAACAATAACAAATAAAAAAACATATTAAATATATGATATGAGCAATATCCTCTGTACATCGTCTATGCGTTTCGCCGTTGGGCTTCCTCAGGACAAGCAGAAGAGATTTGACAATGTAAAAATATATTTCATTATCTCAGAGCATTCCAACTGATGTAAAAATATTAGAGGGAGGTTCCTGGTATAATAAAGAAGTCTCCAAAAATCCGAGAAAATCTGAAAAATCGTTAAGCCTACACTATCAGCTGCACAGTGCCACGCAGGTGTAAACCATCCAGATCTAATCGAGCAGAAAAAAACATTAATTCTGGGGCAGACCAGTAAAGGTGTGAAAAGGCTAATAAATAGGCACTATTAGCCAGGTATGCCAAAAATGTCTCCAGCCAATATTAGCAGCCCTCAATGGAGAGAGCAGACATCAAAGTCTATTGAGCAGCAAACACAGTGGTATCTGCAAATAAAAACGTGCCCCGGGGTAATAGCCTGTGCAAATTACCTTCTTCAGCCAGTGACTGGCTGAAGAAGGAACCAATGAGCTGTTCCGAAACGCGTCCCGCCTCTATGACACACTTCCTGCCCTCTTCCTGGTTGTGTTCCATGCTGGTTTTTGTCTCGCTTCCTCTGACATCATCCCCAGGCTCCATCACCATTGTGTTCCCTAAACGCTCACAGCACAAATTGGCTGTTATCCTGTGGACTTCCCTGAAAGCTTTATCATCAGACTGGGATTGCCCTGCCACTGGAACATCTTCTGGACACACTTACCTGCTACATGCCTGCTTCATCCACCATCTTGTAAGTGTTTTTAACCCCTTTAGGGGATATTAAAAGTTTTATATTTCTGCACTTAAAGACGCCTTGTTTGTTTTTCTGTTCCCATTAGAGATTGCTTGTCTCCCTGAGTGCTGCATAAAGTGTGCGAAGATCTGCTACCCTCTCCAACACAGACTTTATCTGTCAAGATTCAAATTCTTGGAGCGCCCTGGATATCCACATTTTTCTGGATCTACTGTCCAGACCTTCCCATGCTGTCATGAAGATCCTGCCAAGAACAGCCGCCTCAGATTCTCCGGTTCCTGATCACGGCTGCAACCGCGCATGTGCTCACGTGCACGCGCGTGCGCACCTCTGTTGGCGCCAGGCGGGCTATTTAAGCCTGCCTGTCACATACAGTCACCGCTGTCTGCGCTACAGCATTTGTGTACATGAAACCTTATTCGTGACTTAACCTGTGATAGACCCCGTCTTACCTGTGACTACTCCAGCCTTTCGCCTGCACCTGATCCCTGGCCTGTTCTGACTACTCTTCTGCCTGCACCTCTGTACTTTTCCGACCGCCTGTTAACCGACCCGGCCTGTCTGACCATCCTGTCTGTTCCTGGTTCCAGTCTGCTGAACGGTTCCTGTCTGTCCTGGTTCCAGTCCAAGCTGTTCCAGTCTGCTGAACTGTGCTTGTCTGCTCCTGGTTCCAGTCCTGTCTGCTCCATGCCTGCTGAATGGTTCCTGTCTGTCCTGGTTCCAGTCCAAGCTGTTCCAGTCTGCTGAACTGTGCCTGTTTTTTCCTGGTTCCGGTCCAGTGATCCAGTTCCTGTCTGCCAAACCTGTCAGCTGCTTCAGCTCCTGTTTCCCAGTTCCTGAGGAGTTCCTGAACGTCCGGACTACCTCTACCTCTGTTGATCCTGCCAGGCATTCGTAACACTCCTCGCTCCTGTGCCTTCTGGTACTTTACCAGGGGCCGCAAAAAGGAGCCGTAAGGGAGCCCTCCCTTTGCTATATATTGGGCTCCCCACCATCAGGTACGTGACACATGCCAGCCAGGATGTCTTTTGCACAAGACCCAAAGGTAATGGAGATCTCTCTCTTAAACTTCCTCTCCTTTTCCTCAGCTCCTGCCTGGAGACAGAGCCCCCTGCCCCAGGGTTCCCTCCCAGGCCTCATGACAGCATCCTTTGCACTCCATCTTCCAGGCGACTCCCCTGCTACTTAGGCTCCACCATATTTAAGGGTTGATCCAGCCACCCTGCCAGTGCCTTCTGCCTGAGGATTGGCCAGATTCTCTTTAAGTATGCAGATCAGAACCTTCTACCGTCCACCCACTAACTTCCAGAAGCTTACTCCAGCCTGACCTGCAGTAACCCAACCCAATTAGACTCAAATAGATACTATGAGTCAACAAAATACATTTACCTACCCTAGTTGCACACTAGAGGGTGCTACGTATATATAATGAACAAATACCTTGTCGAAAGAGCTGGGTGAAAAACTGTTGGCTGAGCAGTGCCTGCATTCATCCTCTGGAGCTGGCTGTTGGAATACAATAGCATGGCATGGGGGATTCCTCTATACGTGCTGTTAGCGCGGTTGGAGGAGCTGTTTGATTTCTCTCATTCAATCCACAGGCTAAATGAAAAAAAATGATTAGTGTATGGCCAGCTTTAGTTTTCTTTTTAAATTATTTGACCACCTCTGGACTTTCCTGACCAGCTATTATGATGGTATACATGGAGCAGACTGTTAGGACAATCTCTCTGGTGCATCCTAGTTTAGCATCCTACTTCTTGTGCCAATTTTCTGAACCAAAAAATACTGTCTGACTAGTACAAGAGCTTAGTAAATCACAGGACAGTTGACCAGAATTAAAAACCATTTGGCATATGTATTCAGGCCCAAAGTTTCCCTGCAAAAAAAACCCATAATGAGGCAATCTGATGGCTGCCATGCAAATCCTTAAGCCTCAAGATGGCCATATACAGTATCTTACAAAAGTGAGTACACCCCTCACATTTTTGTATATGTTTTCTTATATTGATTCATGTGTTAACACTGAAGAACGCTGGAAAATAATGGTGGCCACACAAAATATTGACTCTTTGGGCCCAATTTGGACATTTTCACTTAGGGGTGTACTTAGTTTTGTTGCCAGCGATTTAGGCATTAATGGTTTTGTGTTGAGTTAGTTTAAGGGGGCGGCAAATTTACACTGTTATACAAGTTGTACACTCACTACTTTACATTGTAGCAAAGTTTCATTTCATTTCTTCAGTGTTGTCACATGAAAAGATATAATAAAATATTTACCAAAATGTGAGGGGTGTACTCACTTATGTGAGATGCTGTGCCATACTTACTAAGCATGGTACTGTGCATGTTTATAAACAAATTCAAGCAATCACTTCCTTCAAGAAAACTGAGGCCCTGTACACACGAGCGGATATCCGATGAAAACGGTCCGCCGGACCGTTTCAAGCGGACATTTCTGCTCCGGATTTTGATCTGATGGCTGTACACACCATCAGATCAAAATCCCCGCGGAAAACATACGCGGTGACGTGGCCGCGCTGTCGCCGCGACGATGACGCGGCAACGTGCGTGACCCTGGAAGGTAAATACTTCCACGCATGCGTCGAATCACTTCGACGCATGCGAGGGATGGGGATCGGTCGGACTTATCCGGTGAGTCTGTACAGACGACCGGATCAGTCCGACGGACAGGTTTCCAGCGGATAGATTTCTTAGCATGCTAAGAAATTTTTATCCGCTTGAAAACCGGTCGGCTGGACAAATGTCCGCCGAGAAATGTCCGCTAGGCCGTACACACGACCGGATTTGTGTGCTGGAACTGATCCGCGGATAAATCCCAGCGGACAGATCCGGTCGTGTGTACGGGGCCTGACAGTCATGGCTCTCTGCTCAGGGAGCTCTGAGAACCCAGTGGTTGGTGGTGTTTGATCGCTCAGCTCTCAGTCTTAGAGTCAGCAGGGGACAGATGCAGCATTGGAACATTTCTGCATCCACCTAGGTAAGTACAATAAAAAAATAAGTTCCCATACTTCTCTTCTAACAAAATGGAAAGTAAATTAACAGAAGAGAAATCCAAATCAAATCAATATTTGGTGTGACCACCTTTTGCCTTCAAAAAAGGATAAATTCTTCTAGGCATACTTGCACACAGTTTGTGAAGGAACTTGGCAGGTAGGTTGTTCCAAACATCTTGCAGAACTAACCCCAGATCTTCTGTGGATGTCGGTTCCTTCTGTCTTTTCATGTAAACCCAGACAGATCCAAACCATCACTTCTAGGACTCCTTGTTCTTTACACTGTAGATGGTTCCTAATGACATTGACTGCATGTTTGGGGTCATTGTCCTTCTGCAGAATATATTTGGAGCCAATTGCATGCCTTCCTGATGGTATGGTATGATGGAGAAGCATCTGCCTTTATATTATATTAATATTCTTAAAGAATTATAAGATTGCTTGAAAACTCTCCTTTCATGATGTGAGTGCTGCCTGTCTGGCCATCTCTTTCCACAACTTCCTGGATTCCCTGCATGCTTTGCAGCTTCTCCTCTGCTGTTTACTTTCCATTTCTAATGACTACATACCCCATGATATCTTGCTGCCTGCAAGCAGTGATTCCTATACTGACTCTGCCTTCTGAAACTCCTCCTTTCAGCACCTCTGTAGTTCAGAAGGCAGGCTCTGTGATATGACGAGCGCAATGAATATGACTAAGTAATCAAAGTGTTAATCAGTGAACATTGATAATAAACTAAAATTGAAACAAAGTGCTAAAAAACATTAAAAACATCAATAATGAATAAAAACGTTCAGCCAGCAAGTGGCCAGTGAAAAAAAAAAAAAAAAAAAAAAAAAAAAAAGTATGCACAAAAATAGCTGCAAAAGTCAGCAGGCAAACATAAATATGAAGCCTAAATCAGTCCTGGAATAATAGGCTAACAATACAGCCTTTATACGTGCATAAAAGTGTAGGAAGTTCCATAAAGACAAAAATAAATATAAACTTCTCCAATAGTGATAAACAAATGTTTAAAATCTTCTCATGTGGATCTTCAAATAATGTGGGCTCACAATGCGCTTACCTTCCCAAGGTAGTAATCAAGCCTTGATTAAATGGATATCCACAAGGGGTGTTGTTGAATCTGCAACTAGCTGTGGATGTCCAGGGCGTCCTGTATAATCCAATGTTTGTAGGCTCCAGATTTCTATTTGGCAGCGGTGGTGCTCAGCATGGGGAAATAAAAAAGGTAGCTTCCCATAGTGTAGTAAACCAAGGCTAATTTATTGGTAAAAACGCTAACAAGTGCATTTTAAAAGATCAAAGAAAACGAAACTAAGAAACAGCTGATGACAGCTTACTGATGTATTGCTTCAAAAATCAGTCCGTCCCTTACATGTTACACCACGTCACGTGGCTTCATCAGAGGTGGAGCACCTCTGATGAAGCCACGTGACGTGGTGTAACATGTAAGGGACGGACTGATTTTTGAAGCAATACATCAGTAAGCTGTCATCGGCTGTTTCTTAGTTTCGTTTTCTTTGATCTTTTAAAATGCACTTGTTAGCGTTTTTACCAATAAATTAGCCTTGGTTTACTACACTATGGGAAGCTACCTTTTTTATTTCCCCATGCTGAGCACCACCGCTGCCAAATAGAAATCTGGAGCCTACAAACATTGGATTATACAGGACGCCCTGGACATCCACAGCTAGTTGCAGATTCAACAACACCCCTTGTGGATATCCATTTAATCAAGGCTTGATTACTACCTTGGGAAGGTAAGCGCATTGTGAGCCCACATTATTTGAAGATCCACATGAGAAGATTTTAAACATTTGTTTATCACTATTGGAGAAGTTTATATTTATTTTTGTCTTTATGGAACTTCCTACACTTTTATGCACGTATAAAGGCTGTATTGTTAGCCTATTATTCCAGGACTGATTTAGGCTTCATATTTATGTTTGCCTGCTGACTTTTGCAGCTATTTTTGTGCATACTTTTTTTTTTTTTTTTTTTTTTTTTTTTTCACTGGCCACTTGCTGGCTGAACGTTTTTATTCATTATTGATGTTTTTAATGTTTTTTAGCACTTTGTTTCAATTTTAGTTTATTATCAATGTTCACTGATTAACACTTTGATTACTTAGTCATATTCATTGCGCTCGTCACTTTACCTTTCACTATTTTATTGTATTTCTATTTGATATTTATACATTATTAGATTGAGCAGCATCATCACTTTTAGTTCATTACTATTATTTTACTTCACATCTTAAGCTTTACTAGGTAGGCGCAAGAGCACCCTCACTTTATCAGGCTCTGTGATATACAGCATGTGACAACCCTCAGGTTATAGTGAATGTTTCACATAATTAAAAAATGTGTGTTTACATACTTAGAGATCAGTCAGAATAATTGGAGTAGGTTGGTACTAATGGAAATACAATGTGGAAATGAATGTATGATTTTATATTTTGACCAAAGATATGCTTTAAATCAGGTTATAAATGTTCTTGGACAGACCAAATATCATACCTCCTAACTTTTTGAGATGGGAATGAGGGACACCTATTAGAAAGAGTATGCAGGCATAGGACACACACCTGTCACGCCCCCTTAAAGGAGAATTATAAAAAAAAAATGTTAAAGGAGTTGTAATAGCAGAAGCTTTTTTTATCGATGCATTAAGATGGAAAAAACTTCTGTGTGTAGCAGCCCCCCAGCACCCCCCTAATTACCTACCTGAGCCCCTTCACTCTCCAGTGATGTCCATGATCCCCTCAGCCATTCAGGATACTCCTCATTGGCTGTGACAGAGCAGCAGCGCCATTGGCTGCCGTGGCTGTCAATCAAAGACAGTCAGCCACTCAGGGGAGAGAGGGGGCCAGGACGGGGCTCCAGGTCTGACTCGGCTTGGGTGCCCCCTGTAGCAAGCTGCTAGCTGAGGGGCACTCAAAGGAGGGAGGGGAGGTAAGTATAACATGTTTGTTATTATTTTATCTTTTTCAAACAAGCCTTTACAATGACTTTAAAACCACAAGTGTTTTTCTTTTGTTTTTTTTTACAACTACTATTCCTCTATATTGGCTTTTGAAATTTACGAATGCAGCAATTTAGAAATTGGATGAAAGCTTTAGCGCTGGGAAACACTTTTTGGAAGCTAAAAAGTGTATTTCATATACAAATATATAGATGTAGCGCCCCCTTTACTTTCAGAAAGGGCACTACGCTAAAGTTAGTGGGAGAATGAGATAGATAAGTTGCTCTCATTATTAATTTTGTTAAATTTGTCTGTCGCCAAATTCTGGACTGTTCTGTGGGTCAGTCTGCGTTCCAAGGATGTGGTGCCATTCCTGGGCAGTAGATGGCGCCAGAGAGGTCCAGGTGGAGCCTCTTCCTCCCATCAGCCAATGAGAGGAATTGGGCCTCGCTGTGCATGCTGGGAGGGGGTATTTCTGTGGCGGAGGCCGTTCTTCGCGGGTTCCTGGTTCCAGGTGCGGCACCCACCTTTAGGGTGTGCGCACATCGCGGGCCCCACCACTATGGCCTACCTGGCCTGGGGTCACGTGTTACGCAAAGTTCTTGACTCTGGGCCCTCCTGGCCTGGAGCAACTGATGCCACAAAGGGGCCCCAGTGACTTACTGAGTCCCCAAATTCTACTGAGGAGATCCCAGGCTGTATGCCGTTCGGTGGGGGATCGGCTTGAGGAAAACCCGGAGGCAGGTTATCCAAAGGGGCTTGAACGAACCATCGGGGATCTGGTGTTCGGACATTGACAGGTACACTTGCACTGTCAACCGGTGACCTTGACGTGATCTATTGGAAGGATTCGCTCTGCTGTTCACATTGTCAGCATTTAGCCTGTGGCAGAGGTTTCATCTGGCATCTTAATCTAATCAGAGCCAATTCGGTGGCAGAGACTTGTTCCTCCCAGCAACCTAAAGTGACACCCTGGCTGCCAGGCCTGTGGCAGAGGTCTGTCCGGGGGCACTTCGCCCACTCTGGCTAGAGTGGCGACGTATCGTTACAGCTATAGAGAAGCAGGACTGCTTTTCCTTATCCAAGGCCTGATACTGCAAAGTTACTTTATTTCATCAACCTTTTCTGTCTACCTCAAGTTGATGTTGGTCGTGTTGGACCAAGGAAATAAAGCATTCAGAAAACATCATCTACCGATTGGACATTCAATTACTGCTCTACTCACTACCTTCACCCCTAGACGTCACATAGAGGTAACTTAATACGCCGATCCCAAAACAATCAGCGGCTCCTGAGGGGGTAGCGCTACATAGAGTAGACTAAAATGAGGGGAAAATTAGGAGGAAAAAGACTTCCAAATCAGGGACAGTTGGGAGCTATGCAAATATACTTAAAGCGGGGGTTCACCCTATCGACGGGAAATTTTTTATTTTTTTTTATTTTACCTTAAAATCAGGCATTGTAGCGCGAGCTACAGTATGCCTGTCCCGAATTTTTTACCCCCGTACTCACCTTGTAGTCGTCCATCGAAGATTCCGGGGAATGGGCGTGCCTATGGAGACGGAGGATGATTGACGGCCGGCTCTGGTGCGTCACGCTTCTCCGGAAATAGCCGAAATAGGCTTGGTCTTCACGACGCGTGCGCATAGCCTGTGCGCAGGCGCCGTGAAGAGCCGAGACCTACTCCGGCTGTCTTCGGGGAGAGTGACGTGCCAGGGCCGGCCGTCAATCATCCTCCCTCTCCATAGGCACGCCCATTCCCCGCGGGAGCCGGAATCTACGATGGACGACTACAAGGTGAGTACGGGGTTAAAAAAATCGGGACAGGCATACTGTAGCTCGCGCTACAATGCCTGTCTCGATGGTAAAATGTGTCGGGGGGGGGGTGAACTACCGCTTTAAAACTTTTAAGTTTTCGGTATGTGACATCTATTTCCATTCTGATCTAACTTAGTATGGGATCATTCCATGAATCTCCTGCTGAGACAGGACAGAGGTGCCCATATGACAGAGGCCTAAACTTTCTCTATTTATTATTTGGTAAATAAATGCATTTTACAGACTTAAAGGGGTTGTAAAGGCAAGAGTTTTCTTATCTTAATGCATTTTATGCATTGAGATAAAAAGCCTTCTGTGTGCAGCAGCCACCCTAATACTTACCTGAGCCCCATCTCTGTCCAGCAATGCTCACAAGTGTCTGTGATTCTTCCTTCTGATTGGCTGAGACACAGCATTGGCGCCATTGGCTGCCACTGCTGTCAATCAAAGTTACCTAGCCAATCAGAGGAAAGGGGGTCGGGGCAGGGCTCTGTGTCTGAATGGACACGGAGTTGTGACTTGACTCTGGGTGCCCCCATAGCAAGCTGCATGCTGTGGGGGCACTCAGCAGGAGGGAGGGGGCAGGAGAACAGAAGAGGGACCAGAGAAAAGGAGGATCTGGGTTGCTCTGTGCAAATCCACTGCATAGTTCAGGTAAGTATAACATATTTGTTATTTTTATAGAAAAAAACAAGACTTTACAATCACTTTAAACTGAAAAGGTAAAAACTGCCATTAAGCTGCAGTGACCAAACAATCTTGGTGGAACGGAAGGAAAGTTGTCAGGCACTGATCATCACGCATGGAGTCCCAAGCCATACAGCACATAGCCCAATCAGGCCATGATTAAACATAACCATCTTCAAAATGCAAAAACCAGCAAAGCCCTTCCAGTGCAATGCTCCCAGCAGTCATGACTGCCTTTCGATGGTGGCATGTTTGTACTTACTATTATTATTCTTAATAAATGCACCGCCTGGTGGATGAAGAATAAAGTGCAGGTTGCTATAATAGAGGGCAATATCGTTATCTTCTGCAGCCTGCTACTGTATTATATAACGAGGGATTCCAATATAATGTGAAGCGTACAGTAAATATCTGTTGGGGGCGCTGTGGAGGTGCAATGTACAATAATGCAGGTTCTCAAGCTTTCTCAAACCGCCAATTCAACACAGGCAGCTCAAGTTACTAAATGAGCCTAAAAAAGGAGGACTGTATAATAATTTACAAGGGAAAAAAATATACATTGGATTTTCAGGAGCGATTCAAAGCTTGGCGTATTTTCATAAGCAAAGTCATTGTCACCATAGCGTGATTATTTATAGCTTGCACTTTCCCAAAATGTATACTTTTATAGAGGTACTTCTGCGGTAAGTTGGTGATTTCACCTGTCAGTCACCCGGAATGTCGTATTTTATTGTGAACGATGACACAGGTTGTACTAAACTTCGCTGCGCCTAATTTCTTACTTGTATTCTTCTGAAAATTCACTCATACACAGCAGGGATAAACTCCGGCTCTTCCGGAAAATCTATTTTAGTATTTATTTATTCAAGCGCATTTAACGGGAATGAGAAAACGCTCTCCAGAGAGTGATTGAAGTACTCTGAATAACTTGAGACTTTATTAGACATCCTCCACATCCCCAAACTTCAATTTTCATATACAAAGAATGAAAATAAAATACACCATATACTGGAGCTGATTCATTTAAAAAAAAAAAAAAAAAAGCAAGAGGGTACTTGGTGGTCTAACTACATCAACCAATCAGATCCGAGATGGCATCTTTCTGCAAGATATAGGATGAAGGGTGTGGAGGAATTGTTTTTTATGGCAGAACAGAAAGTTATGCTTTAGTCTTTAACGTGAGCTATTTTAAGGGCAAGTTCCTAAAAGATTTAGACCCCTTTCACACTGGAGGCATTTTTCAGGCGCTTTAGCGCTAAAAATAACACCTGTAAAGTGCCTGAAAAATGTCTCATCTGCAATCCGAGTGTGAAAGCCTGATTGCTTTCACACTGGGGCGCTGCACTGGCAGGATGTAAAAAAAGTACACCGCTCCTAAAGCGCCCCTGCCCATTGAAATCAATGGGCAGTGACACCAAAGAGCCTCAGCAACAATGCATTGAGGGCGCTTTTAACCCTTTATTCTGCTGCTAGCATCGCTTAAACGTGTCAGCTAGCAGCCGAAAAACGCCTCTAAAACTACGTGTCTCCCAGTGTTAGTACTCCAGCAGCCCGCTCTAAAGAGCTGACTGGGGCAGACTGACGCTGGTTGAGTCCCGTCTGGTAGTGGAAAACTTCCTGAGGTTGGAGAGAGGGGTTTACAGAGTGGGGATATGTCCGCCAGAAAATGGGCCCCTGTGCAATGCACATTACAATCGTCTGAGGGGCATGTGTTTACTCTGCAAAGACATTATTGGTTAGGGGATGTACGCTCGCGTGTCTCTGTGTGCCTGATCAACACATGGCGGAATGCGTAGCGTACACCTGCAGATGATCTCCCATCCACAGGAACGGTAGTATAATCCGGCCATGCGTTGTTCTCTGTAAACCAAGACGCAATACCTAAAAAAGCAATGCTCAGTGCTCAGGACCCAGCAATTCAGGCTTATGTACAAAAAGGAAAACAAATGGTGAAAACTTGCTTATAAAGAGCAGATGCTTAAAAATACAAAGGGCTAGATTCAGCAACGATTTACGCCGGCATATCCATAGATATGCCGCGTAAATTCAAAGCTGCGTGGGCGTATCTTCTTTCTGTATTCAGAAAGCAAGATACGCCGACATTAGCCTAAGATACGACTGGCATAAGTCTCTTACGTCGTCGTATCTTAGGGTGCATTCTCACGCTGGCCGCTAGGTGGCGCTTTTCCGTCGTTTTCGGCGTAGAGTATGCAAATTACCTAGTTACGCCGTTTCAGAAACGTACGTGCGCCCGGTGGTAGTTTTTTTACGTTGTTTGCGTAAGGCTTTTTCGGCGTAACGTTGCTCCTGCTATTAGGTGGCGCAGCCAATGTTAAGTATGGACGTCGTTCCCGCTTCGAAATTTGAATTTTTTGCATAAGTCGTTTGCGAATAGGGCTGGACGTAATTTACGTTCACGTCGAAACCAATGACGTCCTTGCGACGTCATTTGGAGCAATGCACACTGGGATATGTACATGGACAGCGCATGCGCCGTTCGTAAAAAAAAACGTCAATCACGTCAGGTCATCACATATTAGCATAAAACACGCCCCCCTTCCACATTTGAATTACGCGGGCTTACGCCGGCCCCATTTACGCTACGCCGCCGCAACTTACGGAGCAAGTGCTTTGTGCTCCTGTAAGTTGTGGCGGCGTAGCGTAAATACGATACGCTGCCGTAAGAAGGGGCGCTGCTACCTGAATCTAGCCCAAAATATGTAAATCTAGAATAATATTAAAAACCCTCAAAGTGCATAGAGTCCACAATAATATTGTAGCAGCGCTTCAGTCAAACGGCAGTATGACTAACTTCCGTATAATGGCCATACAGGAAAAAACAGTGATGCAGAAGAGGACTGATGTGATTAGCAATGCGATTGATCTTTGATTTGTGCACCTTCCACCAAAATGCTTCACCACGTGGGGGGGAATTATTCTCCCCTTATGGGGATGCACTTACTACAATTCTGGATAAACTGCGCCTTAAATCACTGGTCATCCACCGTTTAAACTGTACTTTCCACCAAATTTAATTGCTTATTTGTAAGGGGCCAGCAGCAACATATGAAAGAATAAAATGTCCACATAGTACAGTACCGCTTTAAAAGTTTAATGAGATCCTCAATCCCCCTTACAAGTCAAACGTACCAAAAAGCTGTAAATATCAAGCAAATAAAATGTATTGTGAGTGTGGTTACTCGGTCATCGTGATGAGGAAGAAGAGCCGTCTGTAAAAACAAGCCATTCTGTCACTTCCTGGATCGTCTCCGGCCCCGTGGAACGCACACGTCACTTCCGGTTAGACCACAGAGTTCACATCTAACGCGTTTCGTCACTTCCTGACTTCGTCTGACGGTGTGTTCTCTGTACAACGCAGAATAGGGATTCATACCAATGGTAAAACGGGAGCTTTTGAATTGTTATGGTCAGGGATATCGTCCATGTTTGCAAGTCCTGTGGCTTCCTTTGTCTAGGTGAAAAGCATGGCTTCAGGTACAGGGGACAGGAAAACATACACACTGTCCCTGCCCAGACACACCCATAACACACCCCTAGCATTATTCATTGGTTGTTTGTATAAATTCATCCTGTTGGAAGGATTTCCTGTGTTGACATTCATATCCTGTGAGGTCATTTGCCATGGAGGAAGCGATTGGCTGTTGGGGCCAACACTTCCTGTTTGTCATTGCTTTTGTTGTCTATGAATAAAAACCCAAGTGCAGTGCTCGGTGGAGGCAGTCGTGTGATGGTGCTGAGGACATAAGCGGTGGTCATGTCTGTTTACTTGGGATTTGCGGGAAATAGAGTGATAGGTAAACTGCATTATACAATTAGACAAAATGAGTGCTTATTAGCACAGGAGATATGGATTACGCGTAGCATATAGCCATATTTTTCCATATCAGTGTATATATGTTTAATTGTATGTTAATATGAAATGATTATGTCTTGTTTGTACATATACCAAATATTTTGTGATTCACATATGGAGAATTAAGCCTTGAAGAAGCGGTAATGTTGGCAAATCCCATACAAGTCATGTGATACCACATTTGATATATGTGTGAATAGCTCTCTACATACTGTATATTTGGGCTTGAGTTGCCCCTTTTTCTGAACACTAGATATATTAATAAACAAGCTTTTTTTGTTTTAATAATAATGATTGGTGTATATGTGTGTGTGTGTATATATATATATATATATATATATATATATATATATATATATATTATACACATAATATATATCTATCTTAAAGTGGAGGTTCACCCTATAAAAAATTTCTAACACTACATCCAGCCCAGTTCTGCATGTAAAATTACACTGACTTTTTTTTTTTTATTGCCGTAGATAGCGTTTAGCCTTAGAATTCACCGCGGCTTCCGGGTAGGGAATCCCGCGGGAGTGGGCGTTCCTGTTGACATGCCAATTGATTGACATGCTAAACGACGGCGCACACAGCGCGTCACTACTTCCCGAAAGAAACCGCACCGGCGCTGAATAGAGCCGAGCCGACACAAGTTTCTTTCGGGAAGTCGTGACGCGCTGTGTGCGCCGTCGTTTAGCATGTCAATCAATTGGCATGTCAACAGGAACGCCCACTCCCGCGTGATTCCCTACCCGGAAGCCGCGGTGAATTCTAAGGCTAAACGCTATCTACGGCAATATAAATCAAAGTCAGTCTAATTTTATATGCAGAAGTACTGGGCTGGATGTAGTGTTAGAAATTTTTTATAGGGTGAACCTCCCCTTTAATCATGCAAACTACCATTTAAAAGCCCATTTTCTACAATACATTTTTTTTAAATATCTTGTTCTCTTTGTATTGCTTTCTTGATGTTAAATCCCTGGTGTTCCTGTCAGTCCCTCTGCTTTCCTATTAAAAACTGACCACACCAAGCAGGAGGGCACACCGTGATCAGTTCTCTAGCTATGCTGGAAACTCTGTGTACTCTCCTCCAATGATCAGAGTTGTCCTGACACGCACCCCTGCACATCCATTCACTGGGAAGCTCCATGTGCTACTGTTTCTCCTACCCCAGCTCTTATGCAGCTGAGAATAGAGGACTTATTCATGTCATGGAAAAAAAATACCCTTTTTCCATTTTTTTATAACGGTCGTGTGTACGCGGCATAAGGACTGGTAAGTGGCAATATATCATATTTTTTTGTTTTAGTAACACTTTCTTTTTTCAATTGTTATCAGAGTATAATCCTGCAAGGTGGTTTGTTCATACAATGTGAATGCTGCTGGGGAATCGCCACCCCATAACAGCCAGATAAAATGTCTCAAAATGCTCGCCTGACATATTTAGATATGTATAAATACATTGTGTGTTCCATGTACATTAGTCAGCTCATTAAATGCAACCTTTGAGATTATACTATACTAATGTCAAGCGGGGGTTGAAATGACTTTTGTGCCTACTGAAGCCTTGTCATTATATGAAACAAGAGTCTGTTCTTGCTTTTGTTTTGTGCCTCAATAACGAATGTCTATGAAGCATTGTTTTGTTACAGTGGTGCTGATGCAGGTTACTAAGGTAAAATTGGTATTTTAACTGTCATGGATGGCAATCTACTGATTAAAATGTTATGCCAAGAGTATAATAGAAAGCCACGAACAATAGACAAGACCTAGATAACCCGGCTGTTTTGCATAACAGACCTGTTCTGAATAGATAAATTTAGCAATGTTGAGATGAAGCCATCATTCTTTGTGGCTCCTAATATTTTATATGGGATGCAGAATGCTTGTGCATTTTCTTAATTTGGTCTAGAACTAACCCCCCCTCCCTATTGTGTACCCCCCCCCCCCCCCGTGCTCACTGGAGCACCCTGCAGCTGTTACAAATTGATTTTGACAGATCCAATGACACCAGAGCTCCTATTGGTCAGATGGTGGCTGAGCAGAACCTAAATGCAAGGATCCAGTGACATCACCAGGAATCCTCTTGGTCAGATGGTTGGGTGATGGGTCCTAAATTCTTCAGAGGATCCAGTGACATCATGGATCCTATTGGTCAGGTGATAGGTGAAGGATCCTAAATGTTGCCGAGGATCCAATGGCATCACTCTCTTAAAGATGAAGTAAACCCTCTTATCAAAAAAAAAAATGTAAACGACAACCTGCAAGACAAAGGCATAATGAGTTAGTATGCATAGCATACTAGCTCATTATGAATTACCTACCTGAGATCGAAGCCCCCGCAGCGGCCCTCGTTCACCTCCTCCGACGCCGCCATGATACCCAGAGTTACTTCGGCCCCATACTCACGAGCAAACATGTCTGCTGAAACTGGCCCGCAGGCCAGTTTCAGCAGACATGTTTGGTCGTGTGTGGGCGCGAGCGGGCCGAATTCCAGCAAACATTTGCCCGCCGGGCCTTTTCCCAGCGGGCAAATATTCCTGGACTTGTTTTAAAACAGCCCGCTGGAATTCAGCCCGCTCGGACATGTACGGTCGTCAGTACAGACCTACCGTACATGTCCAGGCGCCCGCCGTCCCTCGCATGCGTCGAATGACTTCGACGCATGCGTGGAAGCATTTTAAAGGCGGGCCGCCCACGTCGCCGCGTCATTGTCGCGGCGACACCGCGTCATCGACGCGGCGACACCGCGGACACGCCCCGCGTATTGTTTACGCGCGGACTTCTGTACGATGGTGTGTACAACCATCGTACAGAAGCCCTCTGGCAGACATGTATGGTGAAAACGGTCCGACGGACCGCTTTCACCATACATGTTTGTCCGTGTGTACCCGGCCTTCCAGGTATCGCTACTCCGGCGATGTGACTGGCCGGAGCAGTGATGACGTCACTCCCGCGCATGCGCGTGGGAGCCGCCACTAACGGCATGATGCCGTTAGTAGCGGCACACTCAGTGCGCCTGCGCCCGATGTCTACGGCGCATGCGCCGTAGACATTGGTAGTGCAATTTTTGCAAATATCTCCTAGACCGTGCAGGTCTGGGAGATATTTCTTGCACCTACAGGTAAGCCTTATCTAGGCTTACCTGTAGGTTAAAGTGGTTGAAAAGGGTTTACAAACGCATATTCCTGTGATCCCAGGGTGAGGGGTAGAGCATTGATGCTGGTGAGTACCTGATTGCACCACTACGTAACCCTCCATGGTAATAGACTGCTGATCTCCAGATCAGCATTGATACCACCCCGTTACATCACAATACCCCGTTATAGGTCTAAAGGACCTGCTATGGATCTGAATAATGGACACCATCAGCAAATCGTAAGTGTCTGTGCACCAAGGATCAATGCCGGCCTTGCAAAAATTGCCCTTCCACATTGCAGAGCATAAAAAAGGAAGACTTGAACCTGCACATGTCCATTGTTCGAAGTACGTTTTTAGGGTCTTTAACCAGTTGAGGACATTGGGCATGCCAAAAAAAACATATTCAAAGTACACACATCAGGTGTAGTATGCTCTGTCCCTCACCCCCCCCCCCCCCCCCCCTCCTGCACTTGCTAACAATTCCCAGCTGTCAAAATTCAGTTGTTGTGTTAATACAGCAGCTGATGTGAAAAAATATTTACTTATTTTTTAGTAGGCATTCCCCTCAGTTTGATGGGACATATTAATCTTCTTAAAATGTTTCCCCCAAATTTAATTATGTATTTAGGAATTGTCCTATCTGGTTGTTGAGGACAGTCTTTAGAGAACTAATCTAATGCATAAATAAATGTATTTGGAATAGGGCTTAATTGAGACTAGCAAAATCCAATTTGCACTTGCCTATCCAGAGAAGTAGTTTATAGCATTACCTGATTTTAAACGTTCTATTGGGCTGCAATTTTAGTGCAATTTTATGCTCATATGCATAATTACTAAACCGCATGTTTTGTTTAAGCAATTTCTTTCTAAATCCCGCAAAAACTTGCGGCAGACCTCCGCAATGTCTCCTGGGAACAATGACAAAAGCTCCCAGGAGACATTGCGGCATCGAGAAAGTGACGGAATACCCGCACACCAGGGCTTTTTTTCAGGGGGAACTTGGGGGAACTCAGTTCCACCACCTCTGGCTCAGACCCTTTGTTGCCTGCTCACCACAATCGCTTGTAAACACAGAAGTCTGGTTTCTGTGTTTACAAGCTCTGAACTCTGTGTAACCCCCCCTGAACTCTACACTCTGTATGTAATGCAATCATTGTATTTAATGCTCCTTTAAGACCCTTCTACTGTTTGTGAAATCTGAACAGGGTCGTGGTTGAGTTCCTGCACCTATTTTCTGAGAAAAAAAGCTCTGCCGCACACTACCTGATGAATCCATGTATAGGAAGCGACTAGTAACATAAAGGATTAGTAAGGTTCGCCTGCCCCTGACAGTGACTCGAGTTGGGCATCGCCACTTAGTGAAGGATTGGCTCGGGCGGCTCGGCTGCTCAAGTCCTGCAAAGGGAACTGCGTTCCTGCTGTGAAAAAAGTGCAGGGAATAGCGTAAGTACCTTTGTCAGGGTTGCTGTCTGTGAATCAAGCAGGTTGTTACCCCTCAAAATAACACAAGACTCTGTCTGATGATAATCATAAGGTTCTATAAAGTGAATACTGAAAAGAGCATAAAAATAAAGCCATTTGAGGTGGTGATAAAATTGTGGTTAGTTGGATAAAATAAAAATCCATGAGAAAATAGTTCAATTTAAAAGAGAAATTTATTGTGAGATAAAATAACAAATGAAGGTAAATAACTCATCCAAACCTAGCAAATTAAACTGATACTCTGTAGATTTAACATATTTGCAACCCTGGAGTCTGCCAAGAGTCAACTCCACCTTGTGTAGGGGTGAACAAAATTGAGAGTTTTCAGTAACCCTAAATCTTGGTGAAAATCTAAATACATTGGAGTCAATATGAAAGGTGAAATTAGGGTTTTGGCTTATAGAAGCTATTTTCTTTTGGGTTGATGGGGGAATCAAGCAAATTTCTTCCCTGCAACCTATCGGAGCAGGAAATAAATTTCCTCTGTCTATGACAGGCCTTAGTCAGAAAAAGAGTCTCATTTCCTAATCAACATCCTATATTTTTAGGGGATTTGGCTGTCTCTGCAGCATTAAACCATCCTGCGAGTAGGCCACTGTCAGGTCACCTGCGGTCAGGTGACAGATGCACACCGTTGGGGTCAGGAGTGCACCACTATGGTAGTTGACCCTACAGCTGACTGCTGCAGACAAAACACTGGGTGGCTAAGGAAGGCAGGTCCACTGGAGCACTAACAGGGATCCCACAGGGAGCTAGAGCCATAGGCCCCGTACACACGAGAGGATCTATCCGCTGGAATTTATCCGCGGACCGGTTTCAGCGGATAGATCCCCTGGTGTGTACGATCCAGCTGATATTTTTCCGCGGATATTTTTCCCGGCGATGGATTTCCAGCGGATCAAAATTTCTTAACATGCTAAGAAATCGATCCGCTGGAATCCAGTCCAGCGGATTGATCCGATGGTCTGTACAGACTCACCGGATCAATCCGTCCGAATCCATCCCTCGCATGCGTCGTAATGATTCGACGCATGCGTGGAAGTCCTTATATTACAACGTCGCGCACGTCACTGCGTCATCATCGCCTCGACGGCGCGACACGTCACCGCGGAGGGAATTCCGCTGGGATTTTGATATCATGGTTAGTACAACCATGAGATCAAAATCCGCCAGAGGACCGTTTCCGCGGATCGCTCCTCTCGTGTGTACTAGGCCTAAGATTCCCCAGGGCGCAGAGTCTAAGATCCAGCAGGTGTTCACCAGAGCCTCTAGTGGTGAGGATGGACTGGGCTGCAATTGGATCCAGGTCACGGCCCCCAGAGTCCCCCAGCTCAAACTCACAGTAGGCTATAGAGGATAGAGGGGAAGCAGCAGCTCAGGATACAGTGAGGGGATAAGCCAAAGGTCGGGACGACTAGCAGACAAGGATAAACAAAGGACACGCCAAAGCTCAAGGTCACAAGCAGACAGAGAACAAGCCAAGATCAGTAAAACAGAGACAGACGTAGCACACGGCAAGCCGGAACTCAAACACACAATGGCTTAACAAACACTGTTGATCAGCACGGCTGGTTTGCATTTCACAGGTTAATTTAAAAGGTTAATATAGAGTTCTCTGATAGGGCCTGGGGTGGAGCCATGCTTAGAGGAGAGATTATTTAAGCACCCAGGTGAGAGTGGCTGGCCTCTAAAGCAGGGCACATGGAGGAGGTATAAGCTGACAGACAAACATTACTGCATAACCATGACAGCCACTGATTCAGACAAAAAATCACAGTAGTGGCAATAATCAACTATCGGAGACCAATCCGAACCCTCAGGCAAGACAGTTTGGATCCAAATGGGGTGCATGAGGGGTGCAAACGCACATAGTAGCCAAATGTGGCTGTAAAGAGCTTGATGTCTGAGCTCAATGACACAGAGCAGCAGAAGCTGTGAGATCATTTCTATAGTGCACAACACCGCTCCCATTCACTTGCCCTGCCTTCCGGGCAGGCCCCATGGGCCCTGGAGCCCCTTACAGTTGTATCGTCTGTACGCCCCTGATGGCGGCCCTGACTGGTGTCCTTATCCTGTAAGTAACTTTTCCTGGTTTTACACAGGGGCAAGGTGGTGTTGAGACCCAGAAATTCCTTCTTGCCTAAGGTGGTTCTCCTATTCTCCTTAACCAGTGCATTGTTCTCTCTCTATCTGGCTTACCTAGATTAACACAATTAGTATCCCCTCCATTTTCTGGATTTATTTTTGTCTGTGAGAGTCTCTCTTTCAGCTTGTGCTTATTCATAAGGAGTCCTTTTGTATTCTAGATGGACGTCGTAATGGTATGCTGTCTTTCCATTCCACCATCTCTAGGTGACTCAGGCTGACCACCAACCAAATGTATGGTCTTTAGGTTTAGGTTGCACCATTTCTCATCAAGGCATAATATCTTTCTAGTATAGGTATCGGTACCCCCCGTGAGGGCTGCTAGTAGACTCTATAACCCATTGGTTACCTCGACTCTGCAAATCCTCTCTTACCTCTGACACCTTGGGTTCCATCTTGTCACAACTGTGACAGTAATTATAGACTCACACAGTATCAATGAACAACTCAGGTATGTTTACTGGGATGAAATAAACACAAACAATGGCAGGGTCAGAATGGCATCCAGGGAGTGAAAACAGGCCACACCTGCCTTTTTATTTCATCTCCCAGCAGGCTGTTCTGTGTGCACAGCATTCTGTTACCTGTGGTCTAGATTCGTCTGGCTAACAGTGTCACTTCCTCACCCTGGACTACATGTTCCATGATGCTTTGCTTTGGGTCATTCTCACAGGAGGAAAAAACACACATAGGGCCAGATTCACAGAGAGCGGCGTATCTCTGTGCGGGTGTAGCGCATCTTATATGCGCTATGCCGATGTAACATATAGAGGCAAGTACAGTATTCACAAAGCACTTGCTCCCTAAGTTGCGGCGTAGCGTAAATGGGTCGGCGTAAGCCCGCCTAATTCAAATTAGGAAGGTAGTGGGCGTGTTGTATTAAAATTATCCGTGACCCCATGTAAATAAATTCCCGAACGAATGGCGCATGCGCGCGCATGCTCAGAATCACGTCGAATTTACGCCCTAAGATACGACGGCTCAATGGCAATGACGTGAATGTAACCTATGCCCAGCCCCATTCACGTACGACTTACGCAAACTACGTAAAATCCGACGGCAGTTCCGACGTCCATAACCTACACCACTTAGACCAGCTATTTGGTGGTTTATCTTTACGCCGGACGTACGCCTTACGTAAACTGCGTAGCTTACTGCGACGGGCGCAAGTACGTTCGTGAATTGGCGTATCTAGGTCATTTACATATTCAACGCGTAAATCAATGGTAGCGCCCCTAGCGGTCAGCGTAAATATGCACCCAAGATACGACGGCGTAGGAGACTTATGTCGGTCGTAGGAAGCCAAAATTCAGGCGTATCTTGTACTGTGAATACGGCGCATAGATACGACGGCACATCCATGGATTTACGCAGCGTATATAAAGATACGTTGGCTTAAGTCTTTGTGAATCTGGCTAATATAGTCCAGCATGCACTAGAGAGAGCCAAACTCTTATATAAAAAAACAAAACTATCCCTTAATCATGAGCACAGTAGCAAAACTTGGCTACATATATATAAGATCTATCATTGCTTTTTGTTCTTTTCAGCATCAAGCATTCTTTTCAAGTCCTTTTGTATTCTAGATGGACGCCATACGGGTATGCGGTCTTTCTATTCCACCCTCTCTAGGTGACTCAGGCTGACCACTAACCAAATGTATGGTCTTTAGGTTTAGGTTGCACCATTTCTCATCAAGGCATAATATCTAGTATATATAGGAACTATGATGGTTCTTTGTTCTTTTCAGCATCAAGCATTCTTTTCAAGTTTGGAAAGCTACCATCTGGTCTTCTGCTTTTACCAGCATTGGGCCCTTCAGACTGGTTATTTTCATGCTCTCTGTACTAGTTGTTGTCTTCATGCTCTCTATAGTTTTCTATAAGTTTCTATAAGTTTTTCTATACCGAGGCTTGATAGTTTGGAGTGGGCTGTGGTGACTTTTTTCCCAGTGTTTATTTCTCCTCTAGGCGGTAGTATAACCCACCAATTTAAGAATCCCTGTGCCCCTCAAATCATTCTAAGAAGGAATACTTTCAAGTATAAAAATCCTATTCTTTCCTATTTCTACTAATTTCTCTTTTATCTGCAAATGTTTATTCCTGCCTTGCCATTCTCTTTAATATAATGTTTTTTGTTAATATTTCTTTGAAAGCAGAATAAAGCAAGAACACATAGAGTCAAGAGACTGCAAGGCATCCTGCTTGAAACTAGAAGCATCAAAAGTAAAGGTAACCTGCCATATGTAGCTATATATTTTTTAAAGGCTGCAGGGACATGTACCAATCCATAATTCATACTGAAAGGTTTATAGTCGACAGTATAAAGGAAAAGAAGGAAGCTTGCCCTAAGCAACCAGTCAGAGGTTTGTTTTTATGGTCTTATTGCAGACACACAATGGAGTTTGGTTACTATGGGCAGGACAACTATAACAGCATTGGGTGGTAAAGTGATTTGTGCCCTTTGTAGTTTTCTTTTTCCGCCACTGGCGAATTTGTAGGTGTCCAAAAATGTCCCCTCTGTACTTGAAGTAGTGACAATCTGCCAGCTTTCTATCTATGTCAGCAGGTTTATGAAGTATGACTAGATCTATGCAATGGGGAAGCTTTTCAATAAAAATGTGGTACTCCTAAACTACCCTCTCCCATACCAAATGGCAGTTTGTTATTTAAA
The DNA here is from genome assembly GCF_905171775.1 of Rana temporaria. NCBI lineage: Eukaryota > Metazoa > Chordata > Amphibia > Anura > Ranidae > Rana > Rana temporaria. Next base: position 140,506,901 of record NC_053497.1, read on the forward strand.
GAATGTAAAAGCAATATTTTTTATTAAAAGGACTGTAAAGTATTTTTGTATGTAATACAGCATATCTTCTTTAGTATGCTCAGTACTAAATAACTTCCATTTTTTTCCTTTTAATTGCACAAGTAAATATAAAATATTGCTATATAAGTTGGCATTTACTATTACTATAACTGGCAGCTAAAGTAGATCTATCTGAAGATTTGTTGCATTAATTATTATTATTATTATGCATTAATTATTGAAACCAAAAACATTATATTCCATCTTACCAATCATCAAATGTGGTGGCTGCATTCATTTATTTTTTTATCCTTTTTTTTTACCTGTTGATTCAGCCAGTAAGTAACTCTACATAACTGAGCAATGTGGAGAAAGTGGCAGTTAGAGGGTTGAGACGTTTAACACTGACAGGGGTGCTTACAAGGGTCATCTTTGATTTATGTAAAACCTTTATCACAGAAAGAAAACTGTAGCTGTTTAAAAAGCTTTTGACTTTAATTTGTTAGTAGAGTTCATCAAACCCCCTCATTCACACTGAATGCGGCTTTGAAATCATGCAACGTCATCTGAAATTGCACGATTTCAAAGTTGCATGTCAGTGCGACTTCAGGTGCGACTTGGAAGACATCTGTGCAGCTGCATGCACAGATGTCTATGCAAGTCGCAACCCAAAATCGCCAAACATAGTGCAGGAACTACCTTTTCAAATCGATGCAGCACCGCAAAGTCAGCATCAACAGCGATTTGAACAGTGCTATTCCTGTCAATAGGGTTTGACCTGTCATGAAATTTGACCTGTCGCTCTGGTGTGCATGGGGCTAAATCCACTATTGCATCTAACCCTACCCTCTTCCCAGATTGACAATACCGTTGTCCAATGGTGTCGCTATTAGACACGTGCAGAACGGAAACATTTATTTTGTTTAATTTCGAATAGTATCGTTATGTTACTAGTTTTGTTTTGTTATTTGTTTTCGGAATTCGCAATTGGAAAAAAAAACAGCATGGGGTCTCCCCCCAAAATCCATACCAGCCCATTATCTCAGCATGCAGCCCAGGAAAGGGGGGAAATGAGCAAGTGCCCCACTGTTTGAACCATAGACCGCACAACTGGCGATAGTATATAGTTCCGGCTGCAGCCTAAGACAGTGGAGTGTGGAATTATATCATCCGCACGCCGCATCTGCCTATAGACCGGATGCTGCTTTTTGGCGGCAGTTGCACTTGGAGCTGTGTGGAGAGAGCAACATGTGTAGCCTGACTGCTCACTGTGGTGTGGAGACAGCGAATCTGGAGAGAATCTGTGGAGTCTTTGTTGGTAAATTATTAATTGGCAATGTTGCAGAGTGGGGCTTTATCTCTTAATACTGCTTAGATGTGGGTCTGACTGTCTCTTAGCTGGACTGGCCTGTCTCTTAGCTGGACTGGCCTGTCTCTTAGCTGGACTGGCCTGTCTCTTAGCTGGACTGGCCTGTCTCTTAGCTGGATTGGGCTGTCTCTTTGCCGGATTGGGCTGTCTCTTTGCCGGATTGGGCTGTCTCTTTGCCGGATTGGGCTGTCTCTTTGCCGGATTGGGCTGTCTCTTTGCCGGATTGGGCTGTCTCTTTGCCGGATTGGGCTGTCTCTTGGCTGTCTCAAAGCACCTTGTCCCCATGTTGATGGGGACAAGAGTCTCTTCCCCACAACCCTGGGCGGTGGTTGTGGGGGTCTGCGGGTGGGGGGCTTATCAGGGATCTCTTGATTCCAAGCCAAGGTCAAAAATGAGCTGAATAATTGAGTTGCTTGGGTACAATATGCCTGACAACACCTTGAATGCCTCACTGGGATTGAGCAGCCTGTATTTCTCCTGAGGTTACCTGTGGGTTTTTCTTTATATCCTGAACAATTTTTCTGGCAGTTGTCACTACAAGCTTTCTTGGTCTACCTGACCTTGGTTTGGTATCAAGAGATCCCCAAATTTTTCACCTTTTCAACAAGTGATTGAACAGTACTGACTGGCATATTCAAGGCTTTGGATATCTTTTTATATCATTTCCATCTTTATAAACTTCCAATACCTTGTTACACAGGTCTTTTGACAGTTCTTTTCTGCTCAGCATCTAGCCTGCTCAGTGCACCCATGTGAGAGCTAACAAACTCACTAGCTATTTATATGCAGACACTAATTGCAATTTAAAAAGCAGCAGATGTGGAAAATTAACCTTTAATTTTCCATTTTAACCTGTGCGTGCCACCTTGTGTGTTCATACCAAGGCCAAACATTCCAGGGTATGTAAACTTTTGATCAGGGCCACTTGGATGATTTCTGTTATCATTTTTATTTAAAAAGAAGCCAAATGAATATGTGATAATACATGGCTTCATATAATCACTATCCTTAAATAAAAACATTTTTTGCCCGATCACTGATATTTTCTTTAGCAATGCCAATAAAAAATGTTGAGCACAACTAACTATTATATTTTTGTTTTTAAGATTAAAAGCACTTTAAGAAAATTCTCCTTCAGATTCACCAACACATTTACTGGTTTGAGTCCTCTCTACTGCCCTTAACCCTTAGTTAGTAGTGGTTAGTCACATATACATATACAGTATGTAGAATACAGACTCCTTCTGAGAGGTTGAAGACTTATAATCTAATCTGCTATTATTAGAATGAGTGTCAGGAACATACACAGCATTTATGATATATTTATGATATATCCATGCAGATAACTCGCATTAAAGTGGTTGTAAAGACAGAAAGGTTCTTTATCCTAATGCATTCTATGCATTAATATAAAAAACATTCTGTGTGCACCAGCCCCCCTAATACTTACCTGAGCCCATAGGTGTGCACAGCCTATTGCATTAGAGTGTGCATCCCAAATCTCAAACACACATTAATGCCACCTGCTGTCACAGAAAGGAGGCTCTGGTGGTGGGAGACAGTTGATTGGAAGCATATTGCCTTAAACCCTAAATACGGGTGTAACGTGTTCCTACGGTTGAACCTAGCCTGTGATATAATGGGGGCATTTACACTGGCCACTGGCACCCCCAACCACCCACCTGGTGCCACCCCTGGATAATGCACGTGGGGTGATTGGGGTGTGCCTAGGCACACCTGGCACACCCTGTGCGCACGCCTATGCCTGAGCCCAATCTCGATCCAGAGATTGTTGCACGTGAGCCTCGTTTGTCTGGGACTCTCCCTCCGCATTGGCTGAGACAGCAGTGGGCGTCATTGGATCCGTGTCTGAAAGGACACACAGAGCAGCGGCTTGGCTCGGGTTCCCCCATAGCATGCTGCTTGCTGTGGGGGCACTTGGCAGGAGGAAGGGGCCAGGAACGCCGGCGAGGGACCCAAGAAGAGAAGGAATTGGGCTCTCTGTGCAAAACCATTTCACAGAGCAGGTAAGTATAACATGTTTGTTATTTTTAAGCAAAAAAAAGCTTTAAAGCGGAGCCCTACCTAAAAGTGAAAGCTCCGCTTGTTTGCCTCCTCCCCCCCACTGACACATTTGTCACCTTTCAGGGGGGGGGGGGCATTTGACAGGTACCCGCTCCCACTTTCAGCTGACTTAGCCGTGGTAAACTCAGCTGGAAGTACAGCCCCCTCCTTCCACTTGCCACAGAGCCATTCACAAAGTGCAGTGCACTTCGCACATGTGCTGTAAGGAACTGGCTGTTAAGCCGCAAGGCTTGACTGCCAGGTCCCCTTGGGCTAAATGGCAGTGGCAGCACCCGAGAGCCGAATAGGTTGCTTTGACACATCCCATCTTATATTGGATTTAGGTGACCGAGGTACATTGACTATCATTGGGATTGAAGAAGTTGCTTGGATGAAAAGTGAAATGTTTTTACATCACAGAACAAGTCCAGTTGAATATGACTCAGGGTCCATTCACACCAGCCGCTGTGTTGCAAACCAAGCAGTAGGTTTGCTGTTTGTTCCAGTTAAACCTTGTATTGGAAACTTTATTAAAATGTAACATTTCATATTTATATTGTCCAGCATGCAGTGATCTGCACTGCACTGGAAAAAAAGTACTGCACACAGTACTGGTTTTTTTTTTGTAACGCACACAACTATGGCAACACAGTGGTGGGAACTGGCCACACTGGAAATAAGGCATTTTGCCTTGTCTTGTGGTGGGACTTTGCTGGAATTGCCACCCAACACAGTACTACCGCACCTGGTGTGAATGGACCGTTAACTAGTACTAGCTATACCATGACCTGGTTAAAAGAAAACCTTCACTGATATGCATTTCCCTTTCTTAATTTAGGAACCTGCTCCTCAGTATTAAAATACAATAAATAATTAATACATGGTGCCCAATCACTTTTAAGCGTTCTCTATTTTTTTTTGTACCAAATCATTAATTTTTTGAATGATTTACCGCTTGTACGTGAGCCCACGGTACCCAGTCTGGAAGAGAACACACACAGTCCTTTATTGATGTACTAATTTGGTATTGTGCATATGTGTCATTCACTAGTAATGAATGATGATAGTTCTTGTAAGCACTGATATATGGCAATAGTAATTTCACAGTATTACCAAGCTTGGGGCCTGTAGCATTGAAAGATGCCTTCTGCTTGTAAGCAGGCTAAAGCAGTTAGTAGGTGCTGCCCTGTTTGGGAGAGTTGGGGTTAATTTTTTTCCTGCTCCTGATCTTTTTGATGGGTTCCCATCTGGGCTCGCTCCCACTTGCCCCACGGATTGGGACAGTGGTTCGGTTCAGGGAAGTTCATGTGCATCAACGTGGGAGAAACCCAGTAAGTACAGTACAGCCTCGGGTTGTGAGATCCGTAAGGGATGGAGTCAGAGGAAAAGACCTCAGGAGTAGGAGAATGTTGCCCTGTCATGGCCTGCAACAGAGACTTTTAACTTGGGGTTCATCCTGCAGACATTAGTGCTGGAGAAATGCCTCTGAAAGACTTGTGATTGATGGACTGTATTAATCCAGGTATGCCGGGGCAGCACCCAATCCTGTAGTTAGGAGTAGGGATGTAGGATGATTCTGTCTTTGTATGTTGGACTGTAAGATGTCTTTTTTTGCACTTTTGCCAAGTTAAAGTATTGAAATGTTGTCCATGCCTGGTCTGAAGTCATTAAATAGGTGTATTGTTGGATGGCTTAGACGGAGGGGTTCCTCTCTCTCTGAATCCTTGGTCCTGCTGCTGGTTTGGCTGCGATACCTTTCTTGTCTGCTCTAGTTGGAGCAATGGCTTGGGCACCACTTCCCTTATGAGTTTGTACCTTTAGTTCTATATATATATCAATAAGGTGGACTTTGAGTCCTTAATAATGTTTGTGTGTGATGTATTTTTTTGATTATGTCCATGCTACTTACTTTGTCTCATGCCTTTTGTTTCAATAAAAATGAACATTCTGTTTGTTAAAAGAGGTGTATCGTAAGTCAGTAGTGTATTTAGGTTTTGTGCTGCCCTAGGCCTGACTAAACTCATCTACCCCCTAATTTAAATATGACCCACCCCTTTCTGTCAAGGTCACAACCCTTTCTGTTTAAGACCTGCCCTAAAATTTTGGAGTAGGGACACTAGTTCTGACGGCCGGGGGGGGGGGGCAATGAATTCCCTTAATTTGCATAGATTTCCTCTCACTTCCTGTTTGGCTATGGGACAGGAATAATGAAAAATAAACTGATGGTGGCTATAACCCTCCCTTACTCTATCCAAAATGAAAAAAGTGTTGCTTGTAGTTCTAGTATAAGCACAAATTTCTGATTATTTTATGGAGAGGACTAAGAAGATATAACCATGCCAATGGTGCGGCAGAAAAATATCACACAGTGAGGAAGGTTTGTGGTCCAGGATGATGGGATAGTCAAAATTAGAAGTAGTGCCGCCCCAAACCCCCCCCCCCCCCACCGTTTGCAGAATGCCGGCTGCCCGCATACCAGAAGCAGTGCGGCCACTTTATGGGGGCGCTAGACTAATTTGCCACTTTGCCCAGTCCGCCCCATAAGACTGGCTCTACACTAACAGTGCAGTGCAAGCTGGCGGGGACTCTTTCTGTGCTGCCCCCCTGCAAAGTGCTGCCCTAGGCCTGGGCCTTTTTGGCCTAGGCCAGGATACAGCTGTGTCGTACGTAACCGGCACACATAGAATTAACAAGTGGGTCTTAACACATTGTGGTATGAAAAAAGGACTAATGTGTAGACATAAGTAGTTGCCAAGAGTAACAGAAGTTTAACAAGCAGTCTGTTGATGGCATGTACCTGTTAGAGGTGGCACGGCCTCTAGCAGCAACGAAGATGTTGTTGGCATTCCTTCCACCAGTGGTCTGTCTCGTATAGCTACGGGAGCGAATTGCACCACAGTTTCCCTATCCTGTACAGAGGTACGGAAGTTCGAGAGTCAAGTTGAGAGCACTTGTGGAGCCAATGCAGAGTGCACGGTAGGGCCCACTCTGCTACTTGGGAGTAGTAGTGGAAAACACAGGACATTGGTTCAGCTTGTCCCCTCAAAATGCAAGTTATGCTAAAGGTGTGCATTATCATGCGGAAGCGAGAGTTAACCGGAGAGCAATTGCAGTGTACATGGTCTGCCTTAAGGTTGAATATTCCCCCACCGCGGCCTCAGCTTTGTCCAAGGGCATCGGTAAAGATGGCACAAGTAAAGGTACCACATGTTTGTGTATAAAGTGGCACTGTAACAAGGTGCTTAATGCAGCCCAGAAGAACCCACGCAGGGCAGGACTCACATGTGACCCAGTACCAAGCACCCAATGAGTTAATGGGAAAACATGACAGACGTGACCAACAACCACCCCGCTGTACCACCTGCCCACATGATGAAGGATTGGTGGTTTGTGGTGTACTAGATGGCACTGTACAGCTACTAAGCAAAGTCCAACATCGCTATTCTGGCTACTGGGCTATTTCCTCTATGCAGTACTCCTTGCTTTGACCCAGGAACCTATGCCTGCACTAATTACTAACTAGCGGGGTCTCTATCCCTGACCTAATACTCCAGGCAGACCCAAATGATGCAGGATTCCCTATGTATAAGGTTCTTGGTCAAGATGGCTGCCTGAGGTCTCCAGAGGTTGCAACATCCAATCAAACAGCTGGTTTCTCGGAGACCCCGATGAAGTCCACAAGGGGACAATTCCCCCAACAGACTCCTCTTCATCTGTAATAACAGCACAAGGTCACCAACAGGACGGACTGAAACGTGCACCTGCCTCCATGCCGATTCCTATGACATTCCTGTTCCTTACAATTGATGCTGCTGGCTCCTCGCTACACAACATCTCCCTGCTTAGGTGGATTATATAGCAGACCTCTAACCCCCTGCGCCCCAGCACTGCAAAGTTTTATATTTTCTGTGAAAAGCGGGTTACTATTAGCGATGTATAAGAACCAATTAAAAAACAATTTAACTTCAAACAGCCAATAATCCAAAGACATTTTTTTATCGAAGGAGATGTTACATTACACGTCAAGTCACTGTGCAGACAGAAGAGAACGATGGTTTCAATCTTACTATAGACCAGGTGGTGACCCCCCCCTCCCATCTTGTTTTATCCCTCGTCCTATAAGGTGTCTGTATCAGCAGCACAGTATCTCATAAGATCTGACACTAAATCCTAAATCAGGTTAATGGTGGGGGAGCCCAGCTCGACAATCCTGGGATAATGAGTCCAGTTTTACAGATTAGCAATATGCCGCACGACTCCGGCTCTGTGGACTCTGCATGTTTTTGTTGTATTATGTACTAGGAAGGTTATAGTGAATCTGAAAATGTGCCCATCGGTCATGTTACAACTCACTCCAACTCTACATGTGAAGAAAATGCTGGCTGTATGGTGTCCTCATGGCTACAATTACAAATTGTCTGTCAATTTTTTATTGCCACTGCACCTTATCATGTACGAACTGTCCAGTTCAGAATATAAAAAGCATATTCCCATTGCAAGGGTTTCCTGTTTTCTGCAAACAGTGCTGTCATAATATTCTGGGGGTAACGGGAAGAGATATATAGTATATACTTGAGTATAAGCCAAGTTTTTCAGCACATTTTGTGCTGAAAATGCCCCCTTCTGCTTATACTCGAGTCACCTTTTTGCACCTGATCTCCCGGACTTTGGGGACCCGGTACTGGCCAATCTTGGCACACATATAGCCCCACTCTTCTTCTACAAGTGTACAAAGTTTGTTGGCCGGGGAGTACCGATTTTTCAAAGTCAGGCACCCCTTCTATATACCCCCATGCTAAACGTAAGTCTGGTCATGGACACAGTGAGGCATGGGCACAGTTAGGCTTCGGCAGAGTGAGGCATGGGCACAGTGAGGCATGCACATAGACACAGTGCGGCAAAGTGAGGCATGCAGATGGACATCCTAGGCTTATACTCGAGTCAATATGTTTTCCCATTTGTTTGTGGTAAAATTAGGTGCCTTTGGCTTATATTCAGGGCGGCTTATACACGCAGGGGAGGAGTCAGTAAATTAATGAGTTTTTGCAGGCAGCATTTTACCATGGCATATGTAGTCCTTAGAAATTAAGTAGAAGCTGCAAAAGCATGCAGGGAATCCAGGAAGTTGTGGAAAGATATAGCCAGCAAACCCCCCCCCCCCCCCCCCCCCCGCCGAGTGACCAATCCACAGCGCTGCAGTATATCTCCTCCACGTACTGATAGTCACTTTGCCAGCTGTCCTATATTCACAGGCCCAGATTCTCAAAAGAGATACGACGGCGCATCTCCAGATACGGCGTCGTATCTCTGCCTAGCGTCGTCGTATCTATGCGACTGATTCTTAGAATCAGTTACGCATAGATATCCCTTAGATTCGACAGGCGCAAGTCTGTTACGCCGTCGGATCTTAACTGCAATTTGTTTTTTGACCGCGAGGTGGTGCTTCCGTCGATTTCCCTGTCGAGTATGCAAATTAGCTAGATACGCGAATTCCCGAACGTACGCGCGGCCGACGCAGTAAAATTTACGACGTTTACGTTAGGCTTTTCCTGGCGTAAAGTTGCCCCTGGGTCTATGAGGCGCAGTCAATGTTAAGTATGGCCGTCGTTCCCGCGTCGAAAATTTAAAAAGTTACGTCGTTTGCGTAAGTCGTCCGTGAATGGTGCTGGACGTAATTTACGTCCACGTCAAAACCAATGACGTCCTTGCGACGTCATTAAGAGCAATGCACGCTGGGAATTTTTAGGGACGGCGCATTCGCAGTTCGTTCGGCGCGGGGACGCGCTTCATTTAAATGATACACGCCCCCTACCCGCCGAATTTGAATTCCGCCGGGTGATTTACGTTACGTCGTCGCAACTTTACACGCAAGTGCTTTGTGAATAAAGCACTTGCCTGAAAAACTTGCGGCGGCGTAACGTAAATCAGATACGTTACGCCCGCCCAAATTTACGCCCATCTACGAGAATCTGGCCCACATTCTCTTCCCCTGCATATCTCCACTGCAGACTATTGCTCCTCCTCCTCTGCACTGGCTCCTGCAGAGTATCACTACCTTGAACTCCTCTTGTACAAATCCTTTGCTGCAAAATTGTTAGATTCCTGTCTCATCACTTCCAGTAAGACACAAAGAGATCACTCTTAATAATTCAAGTCTCTTGAATTGTGTTGCTGGAGCAAATCAATAAGCCAGAGGCATACAATACCTCTCCCCGGTGGCTCAGTGATTTTTGGGTAGCTACACAGTCTTGTGGATGGTATTACCTAAGTGCTTTACTAGGCCAAAGATACTTGGTACCTCTCCCCGGCGACCTCCTTTCTCCTGCACTGTCAGAATCCCTCCTAGCATCATGTGACCTCCGCTTATATGGGAGGCCTGCACCCTGCCAATACCAAATGGGCATTGGTCAGAGCTCCTCACATGAACTGCCTGCCACTCAAACCTCAGGTCCAGCCTTTGTTCCAGAACAATCTTCCTGAAGGCAGGGGAGGCGCCTCTGAGTCAGAGCACAGGTGATCACACCCACTATTGAACTAAACACTCCCAGCCCCAAATCAAAACAAACAGGCCAAGCCTAAAGCACAGGCCTGCCTAAATTTGCCTGCACTGATATCCTAAACTACCCCAAAAATCATATTCTAGCACCTACCTAAAGGTAGAAGGTGCTATATATGTCCAGAACAGGCCCGGAGCTAGAGGGAACCTGGGTGTAGGGCCAGCATGATTGGAGAAAGCTGTGGGGGAGAACACCAGGAAGTGGTCATAGGAAGTATATGGGAGTGAAAGGGGGGGTTTGGTCATTGGGAATGTGAGGAGCAGGAGTTAATTTTGATCTTGGGGCAGAGGGAGGGGTTAGCAAGGCAAAGGAGAGGCCTGTTGTTTGGTAGGTGGGTTGTACGTTGGGGCATGGGTCTCAGGTTCGTGGAGGTTGGAATGGTGAAGGTAAACAGGTTATGGTGTGGGGACGGTTGGACCTATCTTGGTATGGGTACCCTCCCTAGCTGTGAATAATGAGCTTCCAATCATCGGGCTGCAGTGGCATGAAGGGGGCAACAGTTCATCCCTGAGCTAGTGGGATCACGGCTAGGGGCCAGGATGGTGAGGTGGTGGTAGTGAAGCCGATGTGGTAGATATACATTCCTTCACAAACCGCAGACAGACAGTAGTTCATAAAGTTGGGGTTATGTTTATTTGGTGCGTGTATATATACCAAATAATATTTATTAACAAAAACAAATTCTATAAAAATAAAATCAATTTAAATATCTATCTGTATCTCTCTCTCTCTATATATATATATATATATATATATATATATATATATATATATATAGTTATATATATATATATATATATAGTTATATATATATATATATAGTTATATATATATATATAGTTATATATATATATATAGTTATATATATAGTTATATAGTTATATATATAGTTATATATATATATATATATATATATAGTTATATATATAGTTATATATATATATATAGTTATATATATAGTTATATATTTAAATTTAGTTTATTTTTATAGAATTTGTTTTTGTTAATAAAGGGACCATTTAACCAAGAAGGTATTGTGTGTTTATTTTAGGTAGTAAGTAGAGATAAGTGGTGGGTCATGGTTTAGGTCAGATCGGAACATCAGCAGTACACCAGTCATTGGATCCGAGCCATGGGGACAGCAGTAATGTATTCTCGTCCCTTGTGTCCACAGCACGCAGGATATACAGCAAGATCCCAGGCACTGGAACGTTGCCTGTGTTCCAGCACACCTGCAATAACAGGTACACTACTGTGGGCGTAGATATTTACATTCTACAAGAAGTCCTGGCCTGGAGGGGGAGAGAGCGGTGCGGGAACCTCTGATAAGGTAGGTGATCAACAATTGGACAATGGAGGGAGCTAATTTTTAATTTTTGCTGTATGACCACCAGGGCCAAACTGGGAATAAAAACCAGCCCTGGAAATAATTTCATATCAGCCCCAAAGCATTATTAGACCAGCCCAACAGCATATCTCACCAGGTACATGAGCGCTCTGGATCTAGTGGGAAGCTGTGACATAACTGGGAGTAGATGTCGCAGGGAGGATGGTTCCTCCAGTAATTGGATTACTACTTAACCTTGGCTCCCAATGGTTATTGTAAGATGGGGAAAGGAATGGTTCTTATAGTAAAATCTCCGTATGTCTGAGACAACATAAAATTTTGTGGGGGAGAGTGTAAGGGATGTCAAAATCAGGTACCCCTTAAAAAAGAATTATAGTTCTGCTAATGGAGAAAGTAAAACTCATGGCATTTCTATTAAATCACCAGTAGATGGCAGCATAGAGTAAAAAGCCTGAATGACAGAAAGCACATTCTAATGGAACCATAGCTAATAGCAATGGAACCAAAAGACTGACTTGTGTTTCTGGCGGGAACACAATAGCAGTTGCTACCAAGTCTATCAGTCTGAAGGTCATGTGTAAAGGCTGCTGTGTGATTAATTAAAATATCAACACATGTGCAATTGTTTATTATTTTCTATGAGCACATTATTCCTGTATATGTGAATGTTATTATTATAGATCTAGATGTGTATTATTTTGTATGAGCACAATAGCAGTTGCTACCCAGTCTATCTGAAGGTCATATGTTTGTGTCATTGCAGAAACTGCAACAAATGCATAGGTGTGTGTCCAGAATTGAGACAATCATTGTACTGCACCACTAAACACATGTGTCAAACACAAATTCTTGTGGCCCTCGCACCTCTGCTGGAGCACTCCCCTCATCTCCACCCCTACCTCGTCTTATCAGTTCGCAGCAGAGAGTATGACAGAACTCCTCCACCAGATCTTGCACTTCTCCATGCAGCCATGGAGAGGCTCGTCTCTGCCGCCCCATCTCAGCAGTTGGCAGAAGAGAAATAGTGCCCGGAATGCAGCAGACTCTGGCAGCTGTCTCCAGCCCTCCTCTGATCCTCCTCCAGACCTTGCACTTTCTGCTTCTGAGCTCAATCCCCAGCTTCTTTCCAGCAGCAACACTAGATAAGGGGGTTGCACTGTGATGTAAGGGAGGGTGCTTTGAACATCTAGTCTTTCTAAAACAGCGGCAACCATAATTCTGATGCAGGCCACAATGAAATTGAGTTTGACACCCCTGACTAAACAGGAAGCACAATCTGACTACATGATGTGAAAATGTGGCTACTCCTACGTACATACTATTTCTATGAACATTTTCACAACATTTAATTAACATTACTGGCATGTTCACACAAGCTGCGGTTCAGGAATTTATTGCATTCTCCACACACATAAGGCAGCCAATTGAAATTAATAGGTTGCCCTAAAATACAATACATGAAAACGTGTGCACACAAAAAAAAAAAAAAAACATGCACACTTGTAGGTGGATTCAGAGAGAGTTAGGCCGGTGTATCAGTAGATACGCCGCCCTAACTCGGAATCTGCACCATCCTAAGTTTAAGTGTATTCTCAAACTGAGAGAATCTGCGCCGTCGTATCTTAGGGTGCAATATTTAGGCTGGCCGCTAGGTGGCGCTTCCGTTGAGTTCGGTGTAGAATATGTAAATGCATAGATACGCCGCAGTTACGCCGTTTCTGTAAGAGATACGCCGCCTAAAGATAAACATGCCCCCTAGGTGGCGTAGTCAATGTTAAGTATAGCCGTCGTTCCCACATCGAAATTTGAAAATCTTACGTCGTTTGCGTAAGTCGTCCGTGAATAGGGCCGGACGTAATTTACGTCCACGTAAAAAAACATTACGTCCTTGCGGCGTACTTTGCCGCAATGCACACTGGGATATGTACACGGACGGCGCATGCACCGTTCGTAAAAAAACGTCAATCACGTCAGGTCACCCCCATTAACATAAAACACGCCCCCTCAGCCTAATTTGAATTAGGCACGCTTACGCCGGCCACCTTTACGCTACGCCGCCGTAAGTTAGGAGGCAAGTACTTTGTGAGTACTTAAGGCGGCGTAGCGTAAATACGATATGCTACGCCGCCTTAAAGATGCGGCGGTCTTTATGAATCCACCTATTGGACTCGTCTCCTTTTGTGAATGAGCCCTGAAGCCTCTCACACACCGAAAGCCTAAAATTCAAATAGAATTATTTTTTTTTTTTTTTACGTTGCTGGTCAGTATGGTCAGTATTTATACACACGCGTGCCACACTCCCTTGACTAAAAATAAAAACATGAAGAATTTTTTCACGTGTGTGTATATGCACAAATACATGCAAATATGCACAAATACAGCCCATCCTCAAGTTTTTTATGCCAGGAATATCTGTGCCTACATCTGTAAGGTGTGCAAGTACCCTTAAAGTGGTGGTTCCCCCTAAAACACATTTCTAACAATAGATTCGTAAGACCCGTTACACTGCGGGTAGGCTGGCTTTTTTTTTTTTTTTTCGTACATACCGAGATCTCGGCGTCTCGTCCCTTGGCGGTGGGCGTTCCTATTTGATTGACGTTCCTCGGACGGGCGAATACGTGACGTCACGACTTTCCGACAGAAGCCGAACGTCATTGCGCATGCGCCGTATAGAGTCGGCTCTATACGGCGCATGCGCAGCGGCGTTCGGCTTCTTTCGGAAAGTCGTGACGTCACGTACGCGCCCGTCCGAGGAACGTCAATCAACTAGGAACGCCCACCGACAAGGAACGAGACGGGGAGATCTCGGTATGTACTAAAAAAAAAAAAAAAAAGACAGCCTACCCGCAGTGTAACGGGTCTTACGAATCTATTGTTAGCAATGTGTTTTAGGGGGAACCACCCCTTTAAGGTTAACAATTTCTGAGTGAAACCTGAAGCCTGCCAATAGTTCTCATTCTGCAAATGTTATCTGCCTTTCTGTCATTCTTCATTCTGACTCTATTGCTTCAATGCAGTGACTCACCAACTCAGAACACGATAAAGGAAACTTACACTTATGCCCTGTACACACGATCGGTTCGTCTGATAAAAACGGTCTGATGGACCGTTTTCATCGGACGAACCGATCGTGTGTGGGCCCCATCGTTTTTTTACCATTGGTGAAAAATCTTAGAACCTGTTTTAAAATTATCTGATGGTTGAAAAAACGATAGAAAAAAAAAAGATTGTCTGTGGGCAAGTCCATTGGTTAAAAATCCACGCATGCTCAGAATCAAGTCGACGCATGCTCGGAAGCATTAAACTTCATTTTTCTCAGCACGTCGTTGTGTTTTACGTCACTGCGTTCTGACACAAACGGATTTTTAACTGATGTAGGCAAGACTGATGAAAGTCAGCTTCATCGGATATCTGATGAAAAAATCCATCGGTCCGTTTTCATCGGATGAACCGATCGTGTGTACAGGGCATAAGAGAACTACAGAGGCTGCCATTGCTAACTGTTCTTCTTGTAGCACCCTTGTCCTAAACAGGACTGCTAGTAAATTTATTTGTGCTAGGTGGGAATTAAATTAAAGCGTTAGTAAAGGAAAAAATGTTTGTCTTTTAAAATAACAAACATGTTATACTTACCTCCACTGTGCAGTTCGTTTTGCACAGAGTGCCCCCGATCCACGTCTTCTGGGGATCCTCGGCGGCTGTCTCTGGTCCTCCCCGCAATTACTCACCACAGTCATGTGAGAGCTTGCATGGTGGTCAGTAATTGCGGGCGCGCTCCCGTGATACAGCGAGCTGCCATAGCCGCTCACTGCATCACTCGGCCCCGCCCCTCGGTGTGCCGCGTCACTGGCCAATGGCTGTGCTGCTCTCAATCTATCCGCTTTATCCAATCAGTGGCCAGGCTGAGCGGCGAAGAGGATCTCGGGACCACGCAGGACTTTCGACGGGTCAGGTAAGTAAAACGGGGGGTCGGGGGGGGGGGGGGGCAGCAACACTAGATGTTTTTTCACTTTAATGCATAGATTGCATTAACCACTTCCCGACCGCCGCATGTACACATACGTCGGCAGAATGGCACGTACAGGCACATTGGCGTACCTGTACGTCCCTGCCTAGACGTGGGTCGGGGTTCCGATCGGGACCCCCGCCCGCTACACGCGGTGGTCGGGTTCCCTCGGGGAGCGATCCGGGACGACGGCGCGGCTATTTGTTTATAGCCGCTCCGTCGCGATCGCTCCCCGGAGCTGAAGAACGGGGAGAGCCGTATGTAAACACGGCTTCCCCGTGCTTCACTATGGCGCTGCATCGATCGAGTGATCCCTTATATAGGGAGACTCGATCGATGACGTCATTCCTACAGCCACACCCCCCTACAGTTGTAAACACACACTAAGTGAACACTAAATTCTACATCGCCCCCTGTGGTTAACTTCCAAACTGCAACTGTCATTTTCACAATAAAGAATGCAATTTAAAGCGGGGGTTCACCCTATCGACGAAAAAAAAAAAAAAAAATTTCTTTTACCTTAAAATCAGGCATTGTAGCGCGAGCTACAGTATGCCTGTCCCGAATTTTTTACCCCCGTACTCACCTTGTAGTCGTCCATCGAA
This sequence comes from Rana temporaria, assembly GCF_905171775.1. NCBI lineage: Eukaryota > Metazoa > Chordata > Amphibia > Anura > Ranidae > Rana > Rana temporaria. The sequence continues at coordinate 140,522,850 of NC_053497.1, forward strand.
GATACCGGGGAATGGGCGTGCCTATGGAGACGGAGGATGATTGACGGCCGGCTCTGGCGCGTCACGCTTCTCCGGAAATAGCCGAAATAGGCTTGGTCTTCACGACGCGTGCGCATAGCCTGTGCGCAGGCGCCGTGAAGAGCCGAGACCTACTCCGGCTGTCTTCGGGGAGAGTGACGTGCCAGGGCCGGCCGTCAATCATCCTCCCTCTCCATAGGCACGCCCATTCCCCGCGGGAGCCGAAATCTACGATGTCCGAGTACAAGGTGAGTACGGGGTTAAAAAAATCGGGACAGGCATACTGTAGCTCGCGCTACAATGCCTGTCTCGATGGTAAAATGTGTCGGGGGGGGGGGGGGGGGGTGAACTACCGCTTTAAATGCATTTTTTGCTGTGAAAATGACAATGGTCCCAAAAATGTGTCAAAATTGTCCGAAATGTCCGCCATAATGTCGCAGTCACGAAAAAAATCGTTGATCGCCGCCATTAGTAGTAAAAAAAAAATAATTAATAAAAATGCAATAAAACTATCCCCTATTTTGTAAACGCTATAAATTTTGCGCAAACCAACCGATAAACGCTTATTGCGATTTTTTTTACCAAAAATAGGTTGAAGAATACGTATCGGCCTAAACTGAGGGGAAAAAAAATTGTTATATATGTTTTTGGGGGATATTTATTATAGCAAAAAGTAAAAAATATTGAATTTTTTTCAAAATTGTCGCTCTATTTTTGTTTATAGCGCAAAAAATAAAAACCGCAAAGGTGATCAAATACCACCAAAAGAAAGCTCTATTTGTGGGGAAAAAAGGACGCCAATTTTCTTTGGGAGCCACGTTGCACGACCGCGCAATTGTATGTTAAAGCGACACAGTGCCGAATTGTAAAAACCCCTTGGGTCAGGTAGCAGCATATTGGTCCGGTCCTTAAGTGTGTTAAGGTGAAAATAAAAACATTTACAACTCCTTTAAGGCTGGCTAATTTGTAGACTTTGATCAAATGGTTTTCTCCTAAGCTTGAGTTTAACTGTTATTTCTCTCTTCTGTCAATAGGTGGCACTATTGTTGTCTTTGGCATTGGTACGATAGATTGCAGTGAATTCAGGTTATGAGTGGATATGCTTTTCTCAGCCAATCAACAGGAGTTTATTTGACTGCTGAGGCTGTTGGGATAGTCTATTTATCCGGAGAGATTCAGCTAATCGGGGTTCTTTTCCACCCGGGCTGCAGCCTGGTTGGGTATGTGTGGAGCAGCAGCTGAGGTGTAGGCCTGAAGCCTGAGGCCTAACCACGTGTAAAAAGGCTCAGTCTGAGGGGAGCCTGATCGTTGCCAGGAGGTAAGGGAGAGAATATTGCCAGAGGGACAACCACTCTTGTTGCCAGAGGCAAGTGTAAAGGGATGGAGTTCTGAAGGCCAGAGCAGATGCTTCATCAGCCAGGGACTGTGAAATAAGTGGGAAAGCTTTAGGAGAGGACTCATCCAAGAAGTACAGTGGGTAGCTGTGAGTAAAGCTTGAAGAGAAGTACAGCGGGTAGCTGTAAGTAAAGCTTGAAGAGAAGTACAGCGGGTAGCTGTGAGTAAAGCTTGAAGAGAAGTACAGCGGGTAGCTGTGAGTAAAGCTTGAAGAGAAGTACAGCGGGTAGCTGTGAGTAAAGCTTGAAGAGAAGTACAGCGGGTAGCTGTGAGTAAAGCTTGAAGAGAAGTACAGCGGGTAGCTGTGAGTAAAGCTTGAAGAGAAGTACAGCGGGTAGCTGTAAGTAAAGCTTGAAGAGAAGTACAGCGGGTAGCTGTGAGTAAAGCTTGAAGAGAAGTACAGTGGGTAGCTGTGAGTAAAGCTTGAAGAGAAGTACAGCGGGTAGCTGTGAGTAAAGCTTGAAGAGAAGTACAGCGGGTAGCTGTGAGTAAAGCTTGAAGAGAAGTACAGCGGGTAGCTGTGAGTAAAGCTTGAAGAGAAGTACAGCGGGTAGCTGTAAGTAAAGCTTGAAGAGAAGTACAGCGGGTAGCTGTGAGTAAAGCTTGAAGAGAAGTACAGCGGGTAGCTGTGAGTAAAGCTTGAAGAGAAGTACAGCAGGTAACTGTGAGCTAAGCTTGAGGATCTACAATGGGATACTGTAAGTGAACTTGTTGCTATAGGATAGGGCAGGGTTTGACAAATTTGCTTGGAATCTAGGAGCCAGATAAAAAAGTTAGGAGCCAGAAAACACGCCCGTCCGGCCAAGCTTGCGCACAGAAGCGAACGCATACGTGAGTAGCACCCGCATATGTAAACGGTATTCAAACCACACATGTGAGGTATAGCCACGATTGGTAGAGCAAGAGCAACAATTCTAGCCCTAGACCTCCTCTGTAACTCAAAACATGCAACCTGTAGAATTTTTTAAATGTCGCCAATGGAGATTTTAAAGGGTAAAAGTTTGTCGCCATTCCACGAGTGGACGCAATTTTGAAGCGTGACATGTTGGGTATCAATTTACTCGGCGTAACATTATCTTTCACAATATAAAAAAAATTGGGCTAACTTTTCTATTGTCTTATTTGTTTATAAAAAAAAAGTGTATTTTTTCCCAAAAAAAGTGTGCTTGTAAGACCGCTGCGCAAATACGGTGTGACAGAAAGTATTGCAACGACCGCCATTTTATTCTCTATTTTTGGCACCCAATTTGCTGCTCGTCACAAGTTTTCTTGAACAAAAGACACCTTAATATAGCTGCTACTTGAGAAACAACTGAGCCGTTTTCCTCTTATACCATGTTCTCTGACAGACTAATAGCATACTTATAAGGCAAATTAAATAATCCATTTTCCTCTAAAGCAGCTGACATTCTAATTCCGTCAAGGTTTTGAGATCTTGAAAATAATTTGTAGTTGTCATTAGCCCCCCAAAAAATCAGTGATTTAAAAAAAAAAAACTCAATTCACGATTCAAATCAATTATTTTTTTTCCTGATGGACACCGCGCCGGTTCCATAGGACGGGCGTTCTGCGAACTAGGCCGAAGCCGCGGTCTCGCCTAAAACCTCCTGGCCGCAGCTCGCGGCCAAGGTGCCGCTCCCGGCCTTTTCCCAGGATCACGGCGAGCTGCGGGCAGGATGTTTTAGGCGAGGCCGCGGCTTCGGCCTAGTCCGCGGAGCGCCGGTCCTAAGTTTTTAGGCGAGGCCGCGGCTTCGGCCTAGGCCGCGGCCTCGCCTAAAACATCCTGCCCGCAGCTCGCCGCGATCCTGGGAAATAGCCGCGGCTTCGGCCTAGTCCGCAGAGCGCCGGTCCTATGGAACAAAAATATAAAAAAAAACATCAGTGGCTGCTCTCTTACTGCTCCATCCCCGCTAATGCCACTAATCACATTCCAAAATGACAGTGATGAGCAGTACTGTGTCTGGAAGGCCTACGAGGCCCGGGCCATGTCCACCTTCCCAGCCAAGACCCCACTTGCCAGGACGCTATTTCTAGTCGCCCTGGCGACCGGGATTTGTCAAGCCCTGGGATAGGGTGACCAGACATCCCCGATTTCCGGGGGCAGTCCCAGAATTGACACCTTCCCCGGACAAAGTCTGTCCCCAGTTTTGTCCCTGGATTAGATTTGAGCAGGGGATGGGGCAATTTCAAAGACAGTCAGTGCAGAATAAAAAAAAAATGAATTACACACCCCCCACTCCGCCGGTCCTACTAGTTTGGGGGGGGAGGGGGGGTGTATTTTTTCATTATCTGTGCCCCTTTCTGATGATCATGTGCTGGTCGGACCAGAGAGAATATTTCTTCAGTTTCGGGTGCATGCCCGTGCTGCTCCCGTCTGCATGTTCTTCTGCCTTGGCTCAAGTTCTGGCCAGCCACCTGTCTTCCCTGTGGAGTGATTTTCCTCTGCTCCCCAACCAGTAGTAGGGGCCCGGAGAGTACGGCTCCATGCACACTGAAGCTGATAAACTGTAGTTTATTGGCGTTTTGGCTTTTTAAACTAAACTCTGTTAGCCTATGTGCCCATGCACACCTGGGCAGTTTTTTGTGTTAATGAGCTTTGGAGTTTATTGGCTTTTTTCTGAACGCCCAAAATTTGCATTCAAAGTGCAGTTTTTCGGCGGGAAAAACACTAAAAATTGCAAAACGCTGAAAAACACTCAAAAACGCTGGCGACGGCGTTTTTGAGCATTTTTTATCCATTGAAAAAAAAAAACTATACTGAAAAACGCTGATTAAAGCTATTGCAAAAACGCCAAAAAAACATTGAAAGGGTCCTTGCAAAGCTACTGGCGTTTTTTTTATAGCTTATTTTAGCTTCTGTGTGCATGGAGCCTAAGACGTGACAGGCTGTAAGGCGGGCAGCAGTGGCAACAGGCAGAGAGTCGCTGATTTCCGCCATTACTATTAAAAAAAAAATATGTCCCTGGATTTTTTTAAATCTGGTCACCTTACTATAGGAGACAGAAGTTGCTACGAAATACAGATTGCTGCTGTAGCAAAGTCTCTTGCCTCCTCCAGTCTAATGAGAACCATCAGGGCCAAAGATAGATGTCATCCTTCTGTATGTGGTAGGTTTTGAGGCATAGTGGGTGCAAGGTCGATAAAGGTATTGGGTGCCAGACACTTTCTTGGATGTAAAAGAGGTTTTATTACTCTTGACTTTCCTTTTTATATTTTGAGGGGAAAGAGGGATAGGGCCAGGACACTCTTAAGCAGTTGCCATTTCAATTGGCAAACACAGAGACTTCAATAGAAGGACAGCCGTACAGGGAAAGGCCCCCAGCAAGGCTCCACATCTGCACGTGTAGGAATGCTGTCTTCTGTGGCAACAGTCTTTAACAGTTCCTAACACAAATCGTTACAGTCCTCTTTACTTCACTACAAATTCAAGTTGAAATCCCAACCCGGCACTGCCCTCTTACTTCTGGATAGGCCCTCACACAGACTGGCAGCCAGATGCCCCTGGGTCCAATCTCCAGCCTAGCAGCCTGGAGCATACAACACATGTCCACCCAGACAGCCGTCCAGGGGGCACAGATCACCTGACTTTAACCAGATAGATTCTCCCAGCAGGCCAGGGGATTCAAGAAAACCTTTGCCCATTGGCTGACATACCGCATATACCCATAACCTGACCTTGGGTTGCCCTTCTCGTATCTACTCTAGTACCACCAAGTACCCGGCCACCTAGCGGTAGAAAAGAAAAGTGCAACAAGGCCAAACTTGGGAGAAATCAATGGATCTCTAGCAATAACTACTCCTAGCAAGTACATTTGTGAGGAGCTCCCTGACTAAACCCCAGGGCGCTACACTACATTCAGCTTAAAACCCTTTTCTGTATTGCTGTCTACCTAGTTCTATTTTTGTCCAAGGAATTTGCCAAGTTGCCATTGCATTTGCCCAAGGGTGTCCTGTGCCCTACCCCTCTCTCCCCCTGTTCCTGTTAAGATAAATAAATCTCTGTTCATTTTTAAAAGTGACTGGCGCACATCTTTCCATCTTGCACTACACCTACCATGCCTAGTAGCCTGCACCCTAAAGAGGAATGTCGGCCCTCCCTGACTCTGGGGGTCACCACCAGACCTTTGGAGGTCAGGAAGTGCGCTACATTCTAAAAATGCTAGTTCCCTGGCTGCCATGCAGGTGTATTAGTCTCAATACTGCTGTAGTCACTGACCTCAGACAAGTATATAAACAAGCTATTGTGACTTCATCCCCATCATTTGCTGCATGCTTGGTTCTGCCTGTGATTTATAAAGTACTGAAGTAGACACAGCCAGGCAACAAGTATTCTCAGGACACCAGCCCATGTGTTTTTCTTATAAATGCTATATTATAAGGCCTCATTCACATCTAGCGACAGAAGAGAGTCGTGGTTGTAGTGCATTGTTTGCCCTCTAATCCAAAAACGCACCAAAGTAGCTCCTGTACCCTTTTCTGGAACCAGCTTTGGCACATTTTTTAACAATTTGCACTTGACAAAATACCTGTCTTTTTTGTGAGTTTAGGGTGCAATTAACAAAAGATTTCAAATTGGTCATTTTGCCACGTTCCAGGGTTGCGGGTAGAATTGCGTGATTCTAGAACGCCCAGATGTGAATTGTTGATTTTGTTTGAATATACTGAAATTCTTTTCAATCCCCCCTGGGTCACTGATTTTCTTTTCCCTGCTCTTTTTGTGTCTTTGATTCTGCGTTTTACACAAACACCCAGTTTCCAGTGATTTAGCTTTGGAGAAGCGATCAAAGGCAATCGGAGACAGAACGAGTGGCTGCGGGCTGTGTTTCTGCTTACAGGCACAGAGGAAGTGTCAGCCTGCCATGCACAACAGCTGAAGGTCCTAGAAATGGTGTGTGAACATCTGTTGGGTGGAGATGTGCTCCGATCAGGCAGCTCTCCTGGGTGACTTGCTGGCCGTCTGCTGGCTCCCATCACTGTTTTTCTCTTCAGACTTTGGCACTCATATTTGCTTTACTAGTCCAATGCAATGCAACAAGTAAGCTTTATAGTAGATAGAAACACAATCATTGAAATCCTATCAGTTTAACAAATTAATATACTTTCGTAAGCCATTTTCAGTTGTTTTTTTTTGCAGTTCAAATAATGCTAGTGATTCTGCCATAACTGTCCTTGTTCGGATATTTCCGGTTATAGGGTGACGTTGCTCTGCACCTGTCTACAAATTGTGCTCCTACACAAGGGCGACCCATCCATTAAGGGGACACAGACGCGGCCTCCCCTATCCATGCCACCGTTACCCCCTATGCATGCGTCCCACAGGAAATACAGTGGCAGGGGAGGCACTAATAGGCTTCAAAATAGGGTGGACTCTGGGCGCAGAGCATTGCACTTGGAGCCCACCCAGGTGTGTTAGAATAGTGAATATTCATTCGCTATTCTAACACTGAATCACCAATCAGGGAGCGTGGGTCTGAGAAAACGTTTCCTGATTGGCCAAAAGGAGTAGCGTTCTGATAGGCCACCGAGGAGGGAGGAGATGGAAGCCGCCGAGCAGGGGAAGTAGAAGCTGCTCTTGATGCCCGCAGAGGAGAGACGGGGACGCTGTCCATGATTACCGGACATGAAAGAGGTAAGTGCACCAATCGACTCGACCCAACCATGGGGGTGGGGGGGAACTATGGTTCGAAGTAGAGCAGCACCATTATCAGTTTGTAGCCCTGCCTCTCGGTATAGCTATTTCACCCCGGGTGTTTTCAAAAGTTCTGTCCAGGTTACGGGCTCAGGGTATAACAATAGTAGCATACCTGGACGATGTGCTGCTGGTAGATCAGCTGGTAGCCCGCTTGAACCAGAACGTGGTCGGCACAGTCAAGTATCTGGAATACATGGGTTGGATTCTCAACCTACAGAAATCATCCCTGCAACCAGTAAAAAGGCTGGAGTACTTAGGTCTGGTCATAGGCACAGACCAGAGGAAGGTGTTTTTGCCCCAGGCAAAGGTCAGCTCTATAAGTGAATTGGTTCTAGGTGATCAAGACGAAGAAAGATCCCTCTGTTCGCCTTTGCATGAGGTTGTTGGGGAAGATGGTGGCTTCATTCGAAGTCGTGCCATATGCCCTATTTCGTTCACGACTGTTGCAAAACAGTATCCTCTACGTCTGGAACAAGAAGATCCAATTTGTGGACTTCCCAATGTGTCTGACCCCAAAGGTGGGTCAGAGCCTCAGTTGGTGGTTGGTGTCCATAAATCTGCAGAAGGCGTAGTCCTTCATCTCGGTTACCTGGAAGGTGGTAATAACAGATGCAAGACTTTTGGGTTGGGGAGCAGTCCTGGGAGAGATGACTGTCCAGGGGAGGTGGTCCGAAACTGAGAAGAACTTGCCTATTAACATCCTGGAAATTCGGGCGGCTCACCTGGCTCTGAGGGCCTGGACACTCAGTTTACAGGATTGTCCTGTCAGGATTTAATCCGACAATGCCACAGCAGTGGCCTATATCAATCTCCAAGGGGGCACAAGAAGTCACGCAGCCCAGAGGGAGGTGAACCATATCCTGGTTTGAGCAGAGAGGCATGTACCTTGCATATCTGCAGTCTTCATTCCAGGAATAGAGAATTGTCTGGCGGACTTGAGTCGCCAGCAGTTGTCCCCAGGGGAATGGTCTCTAAACCCCCTACATCTTCCTGGCCATATGTCAAAGATGGGGGACCTGTACATAGATATGTTGGTGTCCAGGTTCAACAGGCAAGTGAACAACTTTGTGTCCAGGACAAGGGATCCACTTGCATACGGAACAGATGCGTTGGTAACCCCTTGGGATCAGTTTTCACTGATTTATGCATTCCCCCAGTTCAGCTGCTACCGCGGCTTCATCACAGGATCAAGATGGAAGGAAAGTCATGGTTCTTGTAGCCCCGGCATGGCCCAGAAGGTCCCGGTACACAGAGATCGCCAAGATGGCAGTGGGAGGCCCTTCCACTTCGTCCAGACCTGCTCTTGCAAGGACCAGTGTTCCACCCTTCCTTACAAACTCTAAATGTAACGGTTTGGCTATTGAATCCCACCTAAAGAATTAGGGGCTTTTTGGGTCGGTGGTATCTACCCTGATTAATGCAAGGAAGCCAGCTTCCAAAATCATATATTATAGAGTCTATAAGGCATCCAAGGGTTGGCATCCTCGAAAGTATGTCATAGGTAGGATTCTTGCCTTTCTACAACTGGGTGTATAAATAAAGCTGGCCTTGAGTACTATCAAGGGTCAGGTCTTGGCCCTGTTGGTATTGTTTCAAAGACCGCTGGCTGTGCATCCTTTGGTCCAGGCCTTTGTACATGGGGTAAAGCGGATCAATCCGTCAGTTAAGTCACCCATGTGTCCATGGGACTTGAATTTGGTTCTGTCAGTATTGCAGAAGTAGCCTTTACGCTGTATTCCCTTAGTCCTTTTGGCAAGGAAACTTATTTTTTCTAGTGGCTATATCCTCTGCTAGAAGGGTATCAGAATTGGCTGCTCTTTGTTGTAGAGAGCCATATTTCATTATTCATAAGGACAAGGTGGTTTTGCGTCCTCATCTGACCTTTCTACCTAAGGTGGTGTCAGGTTTTCATTTTAACCAAGATATGGTTCTCTCCATTTTTTCCGGGACTTCGTTCTGCGTAAGAGATTCATTACATTCTTTGGATGTAGTGAGAGCAGTTAAGGTCAATCTGAAGGCAACTGCTCAGATTAGAAAAACTGATGTTTTGTTTATGCTGCCAGAAGGCCCCAGGAAGGGGCAGGCAACATCGAAATCTACTATTTCCAAGTGGATTCGGCAAGTTATTGTTCAGGCTTATAGTTTGAAAGAGAGAGTTCCACCTTTTCAAATTAGAGCGCACTCTACCAGAGCAGTTAGTGCTTCATGGGCGGTGCATCACCAAGTCTCCATGACTCCGATCTGCAAGGCCGCAACTTGGTCTTCAGTCCATACATTCACTAGATTTTATCAGGTGGATGTAAATGGGCATGAGGATATCGCCTTTAGGCTGCAGTATAGGTCCTCACATCTGATGGCGCCCTACTTTATTTTGTGTCTCCCTCCCCTCAAATGGCATTGCTTTGGGACATCCCACATAGTAATTACTATGCAGCTCTGTGTCCCGTGATGTATGAAAAGGAAAATAGGATTTTTATAACATCTTACCTGTAAAATCCTTTTCTTCAAGTCCACCCCGGATACAGAGGTCCCGCCCCTCTTTTTGGGATACTTCTTACTTGGCTACAAAAACTGAGGTACTCCTGGTATGGGAGGGTTTATATAGAGGAGGGGACTTCCTGTCTTAGGGTGTGTCAGTGTCCAACACCTGAAGGTGGCCTATAACCCACATAGTAATTACTATGCAGCTCTGTGTCCCGTGATGTACTTTTTAAAAATAATTAAAAGTAAATACTCTGAGAGACTCAGCTTTTGGGTCTTTTCCTGGAGAGGATTAGTCCAGCCTGAAGGGCTGCTGCCATCCAGGACAATGCGGCCATGTGCTTGCTGTTCTGGAGGCCTCAGGTGGGTGACCTGAGGGGCTGGATCCTGAAGCTAGGGAGAGCTGACTGAGGGACTTCCTGCTGAAGATCTAGTCTGGTATCACTGGAGAAGTTGGAAGTAGGCAACCATCTGTCCCTGGACATTTTGTGAGTACAGACCTTTGGGCTGTTGCCACCTCTCTTGCATCTATAGAGTCAGCTGGGTGTTTGTTCAAAGCTGGTGTCCTGAAACACTCAGTCCTCTGTGAAGGGACTCTGCTCTGGTTGCTCTAAAGAAAGAAGTCTGCTATAAAAGTGATTGTAAAGTCTTGTTTTTTCCCCCTATAAAAATAACAAACATGTTATACTTACCTGCTCTGTCAAAGTGGTTTTGCACAGAGCAGCCTGGATCCTCCTCTTCGGCCCCTCTTTCTGTTCAGTGCCCCCACAGCAAGCAGCTTGCTATGGGGGCACCGAGCTGAGTGACAGCTCCTCGTGTCCATTCAGACACAGAGCCCTGACCCAGCCCCACATCCTCTCTCCCCTGATTGGCTAGCTTACTTTGAATGATAGCAGCGGGAGCCAATAGCGCCGCTGCTGTGTCAGCCAATCAGGAGAATTTGGACTGCTGAGATACTCGTGGACATCGCTGGACAGAGAGGGACCTCAGGTAAGTGTTAGGGGGGCTGGGGAGTGGGGGTGCTGCACACAGAAGGCTTTTTATCTTAATGAATAGAATGCATTAAGATAAAAAAAAACTTCTGCCTTTACAGCTCTTTTAATTGCTTCTATTACCAGCCAAGTACACAGTTTGCTATAACTAAGGACTTCTGCTTCAGCTTTTCAGAACAGAGTTTATTGTTCTCAACATGTACAAAGTTTGTTCCCTCAACCCTACCCACGTTCTCCAGAAATAAAAACGGCAAAAACACCCCTAGACTGGTTATTGGGGAAAAGTGTGGCTTAGATTGTGTGCCTGGCTGTTGGGCAATCCACTAGGGAAGAACCTGGCAAATTTCCAGCCGCTCCTATGGGAGTAAGCGCTACATTTACATGTGGCTGTGAGGCAGTGAATGTCTGCACCACTTATGTTGGTTGTTGGGTTTGAAAGCTTTGATAGCTCAGGTGGGTTTAAACTAGTGTCTGAACACACCTGAGCTTACCACTACTCATAGGCACCTTACCTTTGCTACCCGCCAGTGCTTTAACTGGGCGGGAACGCGGCGGTACTCAGTACCGCCACTTCCAAAAATGGCCCTGGAGAGTACCAGCACCTCTCCGTGCGCCCAGTACGTGGGTTTCCCGTACCGGAACGCAGCCCCAGGCCAGGAATATGATGATCAGTGGCGGAACTACCGCCATAGCGACCCACGCGGGCGCTATGGGGCCCGCAGCCGAGTGGGGCCCGCTGATGGGGAGGCAGATCGGTGCGCTTTGACAGTTACAGAACCGATGCTGTGTATCTCTCCCTCCTGTCGGCATCATTTCTGTAACTGTCACAGCGCACCGATCTGCCTCCCTGTTCTAGCCACATGTGATCCTCCTATAGGTGCCTGGTCTCCCCCCAGCGCTGCCTGCTTTCCTCTCCCTAAAAGCTGGGGGACACTGTGAGAGCGGGGGAGGGCTTTCCTGTCTTAATGCACAGGCACTTCTGTGAACTGCCCAGGGGTCCTAGGTGCATGGGGGGCCTTTGAAGTTTCCTCCCAGCAGGTTCGGGCAGCAGTGGTAACAGGTCTCCTCACGTTGGCTTTACAGGTCAGTTCTGGCTGTGTCTGCAATGCTCTCTCTCTCTCCCTGGCATCTTCCTCCCTTCCTCAGCCACTATCTGGCCGGCCGTCCTGCTCCCTGTCGTCCTCACACAGATCCATTCATCTTTGCCTGTCACATTGCTCCTCTCAGATGGTTGTTATCTCTCCCCCTCCTTTCCCTGACTTTTCCCTGCAGACACTTTACCTTCACACGTGTGTGTGTGTCCCAGGATCTACAAACATTACAAATGTCTGGAACAGTGGCGGCTGGTGCTCAAAATGGGGGGGGGAGGCGCAGGCGCAAAAAAAAAAAATTGAAACCTCACTGTGCCCATCACATGCAACCACTGTGCCATGCCACCAAATGCAGCCACTGTGCCATCAATTGTCACCACTGTGCCATGCCATCAAACAGCAACTGTGCCATCAATTGTCACCACTGTGCCATGCCATCAAACACAGCTACTGTGCCATCAAACGCAGTCACTGTGCCATGCCACCAAATGCAGCCACTGTGCCATCAATTGTCACCACTGTGCCATGCCATCAAACAGCAACTGTGCCATCAATTGTCACCACTGTGCCATGCCATCAAACGCAGCTACTGTGCCATCAAACGCAGCCACTGTGCCATCAATTGTCACCACTGTGCCATGCCATCAAACGCAGTCACTGTGCCATGCCATCAAACGCAGCCACTGTTCCATCAATTGTCACCACTGTGCCATGCCATCAAATGCAGCCACTGTGCCCCTCAATTGTTGCCACTGTGCCAATTGTCACCACTGTGCCCTTTAATTGTCACCGCTGTGCCCCATGATGCCACTGTGCCCATTGTCACCACTGTGCCCCATGATGCCACTGTGCCCATTGTCGCCCCTTTCCCTGTAAAAAGCACTTACCTGAATTTATCATTTATGTTCAGTAGCTCTTTCTACAGTAGCTCTTTTTCAGGGTACTTTCTAAGGGTATTTTCATGTTCAGTATTGGGGGGGGGGGGCACCGGCGCCTAATAGAGTACCGGCACCTCTTTTGGCCCACTTAAAGCACTGCTACCCGCCTCTCTGTTCACCCACTGAGCTACACCAGAGCCAACAGGGGGATATTTGATAAGGAATAAGGGACAGGTGGATTTGGTTTTAAAAGGACAGACTCTTCAATGGATGAACACTTGGGAGCTTTATTGAGCCGGTTCCTCTGCATGGCATGGACAAAGCACAGATTCACATTAACCCTTTGGTGCCGAGCGCACACAAATATGCTTTCCCACTGAACTGAACTTTTTACCGTGGGGCTGCATAGTGCGCTCCCAGCACAGAGTCCAGGGTCTTACCAAGAGCCCCAGGCCCCATACCAACATCGGCACCCAGACCTTCGGATTCAGGGTCACCTGATCACTGTAATAGCCTCTAACTAGCTATCACAGTGATCAGACACTGTGGAACCCGCCCCCTGTGTTTTCTCTCTTTGTGACTGGAGAACAGAGATACATTGTTTGTTTGGGTCAAGGTCAGTATTTTTTGAGACATGATTTTTTTTCTTTTAAATTAGGATCAGTGTGTTTTAGGTGGGATTAAATAACAAAACAAAATGCACACTATTGTTTCTGGACTGTACTACGGGTACAAACAACAAATAACATACACATATGTGGTATTGCTGAGATTGATAGGAACAGGAGAATTCCATTTGGATTGTTCTTTAGTGGATGGTTATGGTAGTAGCAGTAAAAACAATACAGCTAAATGTATCATTTTAAAATTATTATTGTTTTACTATTTTTGGCCAGTATTCCTTTGATTAAAAAACAAAAAATCAGAGAAAATCCATAACAATTTACCACCAAATGAAAGCCCAATTTCTCCTAAAAAAAACAAGGTATGATCCTTCTGGCTGCACAAAGTAGTTGTGATGATATGTATGGTTTTGGTGGTGCTTAGGCATTAAGATTTGTTTTACCCTTAGGCCTCATTCACACGGACGGACCGTTCAGGTCCGCCTGTCAGTTTTGACGGCGGACCTGAACGGCCGCTCCATGCATCCCTATGGAGCGTCGGATGTCAGCGGATATCCTGACATCCTGACCCGATCCGCTAAAAACAGACGTATGGGGACGCGTCCCCATCCGTCCATGGCGGATCGGATCGGGTAAGATCTGATGAAAACGGACATGCTGTCCGTTTTCATCAGATCGCTCCATAGGAGACAGCGGTGCCCGACAAGCCCCTCCCTACTCAGTGAGCAGAGAGGAGCTTGTCATCCCTCGGCTCAGCCGAGATCTGCGGACAGATCACCCGCTGAGCTGGCGGGAGCAGGCGGACTCCGTATCGACGGAGTCTGCCTCGTGTGAATGGGGCCTTAGGCGCAAAGGGGGTTAAAGTTTATTTTCTACTTATGGACTATGCAAAATGCATCTATATTTTGACATACACTGAATGGTCAAAAATTCCCATAGACACACTCCTAAACCTTCCCAGAAAAGTTGAAGCTGTTATAGCTTCAAAGGTGGTCCAACTCAATATTGAACCCTACGGACTAAGACTGGGATGCCATTAAAGTTCATGTACGTGTAAAGGCAGGTGTCCCAATACTTTTGGTAATACAGTGTGTGTATCAATGCTTGAGTAATGTGCCCCTTCAAAATCCTTACTGTTTAATATGAACTTAACAGTATATTGTCAGCAAGCACATTCTTTTGTGATATTTACTTAAAGTATGGTTTGTTAGTATAATTTTCACATGCTGTTTAAATTGTATTCTGCACAAAAAAGCCATATGGCATACTGCATTTTTAGTGATTCATACATGGCATATGTAAAAACCGCAATTTATGCCCACCATCCAGAAACGACACAACCCATTTCCTTTCCATAGAGATTACTGCCTGCCTTTCTTGAATGCATTAGGCCCCATTCCCAAAGCTTTACATGAATATAAAAATCTTTATGTTCAGCCACGTGACTGCAGTTTTCATGTCTCATTTAATTCAGCTGGAAATATTTGTCACTTTTTCAAAATAAGTATCTTTATATCCCAATGTGTTAGGTTTGCAAGCCTTTTCGAACAATGATATTTTTTCAGTCATTATTTGTACCTTTGCAGTCAAAATAACGACTGTTAAAAACAACACATTGCTAATCTATCTTTTGCCTTTAAGGGTACACTCACACCTGCGAATTCTAATTACATGCGAGAACCCCAGCAGGCGTTCATGCCCTGCTGTGATTTTTTGCCTCCCTCTGGATCAACTGTGGGTATGGAGTTGGGTGTATGGGATTGTACTGTGTTTTTTATTTTGTTTGTTTATTTTTTTGTGGTTGAACTGGATGGACTTTTTTCAACCTGACTAACTATGTAACTATGTAGCTGTGAGAGGCAGCCCCATTGAAACCAATAGGGGGAATACAGTTGCCGCAGCTAATCGCAGCCGTTCGCCTTTTTTTTATATATATAATCTTTATTTATAATAGACAAAACAAAGTAACATGACACGATAGACATTCTTCATGTGTAAAAATCTAGGATCTCAAAGATAAATACAGTATACATAAACATTCAGAGCTCTACTATATGTGGCATAATTTCCTCTGCTTGGGAGACACCAGTAAAAGGCACATGTTGACCTATAATATTTTAAATAATCGAACATGTAGGTGTCGGGGTCTATCCCAGCCCATTAGGAACAACTCAAATGTAAATTAACACTACTTGGAGACAATGAGGACCTGCAGGCTCAGCCACCAAGGAAGGGGGGGTCAAGAGACCTTTGCCATGCCTCCCCCAAACGCTAAAAATGTTGGATCCACCTCAGACGAAGTGACCCTACCTACCACAGAAAAACAGGTCAGATAATGTACTATGTACAGTCATAATAAAGGAAAAGAAAGTAAGACGACATAGAAAACAAGAAGAGATATGATTTAGGAAAAAAAAGTAACGGGTACGTACCAAAATTCTTTACCAGTTAATTTTGTTGCTCACGCCAATGCCTATCGATCTGCCAAAAAGTTGTGAGCAGGAGATATCAGGGTGTGCAAAGGGGGATGCGCCATACCTCCACCCAAAGAACAATCCCGATCAGTGTTTTAAGGGAACTCTCTTATCCACAGAGAAGACTCGGCCAACTGCTAAAGAGCTAAGTCCAGACTAGAAGAAACCTCATCTGGGTCGGGGACCTGGTTTTCCACACCACCCAAATGCTGGTGAAGCATTCTTGCCTTTTACAGGTTGCTATCAAATCCTCTGCATCTCTTATCCTATTTACCCCTCGTATCCATTCCGCTTTGCTGGGCATTTGCGCACGTTTCCAATAAATTGGTATTGTCAGAACATTTGGGGTTAAAAAGAATATATATATATATATATATATATATATATATATATATATATATAGGGCTTTATATTATAATTATACTGTATATGTTTCAAATGAACATAAGGGCAGCCATATTCTCTCTAAGGTTGAAATTAAGTTCATAAGCTTGTGAATAGACAATGGTTTTTATGTCTTACAGAGAGACTGAGGGTCTATCTATGCTGAACTCCCTAGGTTGTAACTCAAAGCTTTTAAACACTTATGCCGCTTACACACGATAATTTTTCGGGTTGTAAAAAACAACGTATTTCAGGCTCTAGAAAAAAAAACACGTTTTTTTCAACTTGATCATTAAAACGGGCTTGCCTACACACGATCGTGAAAACAAAATGCTCTAGCAAAGCGCAGTGACTTACAACATTTACGACGGCACTATAAAGGGGAAGTTCCATGTGGATGACGCCACCCTTGGGGCTGCTTTTGCTGATTTTGTGTTAGTAAAAGACGATTTGCGCTTTTCTGTCTGTTACATCGTGATGAATGTGCTTACTCCATTATGAACAGTAGTTTTACCAGAACGAGCTCTCCCGTCTCATAACTTGCTTCTGAGCATGCGCTGATTTTTCACGTTGTTAAAGCCCACACACAACCATTTTTTACAACCCGAAAAACGTCAACGTTTAAAAAGTTGTGAAAAAATAGAGCATGTTCGAATAAAAAAAATTGCCCGTTTTTCATAACCCGAAAAATGCTCTGAAGCCCACACACAATCGTTTTAAATTACATTTTTAAAAAACGTTGTTTTTTACAACCCGAAAAATTATCGCGTGTACGCAGCATTAGGAAAATATACCAGTATCCCAAGTTATAAATCTTTTGTCTTTGACACTTCTAGATACGAGGGGATTTCTACAGTCTGTGTATGGAAAGAATCGTATTTCAGAATAAGCTACAGAAACAAAAGGGGCTTATTCAAATACAGCTAAATGAAATATATTATGATACTACTCAAGTACAAGTAATGTATTAATCAAAGGTATATGGTATTATTATAATGAAATACTTATATACATAATAAAGCGAATAATGTCACATATATTAGTATTATATATTGTAATAATGTTTTTCTTTCATAATATGGTTACAGTGTATCTTATATATATATATTGTGGCAGAGCGAGGCTCTGTCCCAATGAAAATGATGTTGAAGTGGACACAGTCTGCATATCGGCTGAATGCAGAGCTTAAATTTAAAAACGGATAGTATTTTTCTATCTTTACATGGGGCTCTATGGCTTGGAGATCCTTCAGAGATATGGGTGGGACGGGATCTCCAACCCTGTGTCCGGGTTTTAGAGACAGCCTGCAAGCTGTGTGCCCAGGTGCACACAGCTCATATAATTAAGGGCTGGGGAGAGCAGAAGTGGAGGAAGGTGAAGTGTGTGCAGCAGTGGCTGCTGGTGTCTCTGTGTTGAGACAGATGCTGTGTGCGGACAGACGCTGTGAGTGTTGAAGGGCTTCAAAGCAGTGTGCACCCAAGACTGGGGATCTGGAGGAGCTGCTGGTTTAAGGGACCAGTACCTATGGCAGCAGTGCTGTCGATGAGTAGCCAGGTGGGCTAGTATTTTCAGTTGTTTCTGATCATCGTTTAAACCCCTGTGTGGGATTCCTGAATGGACTTTTGTTTTGTTTTCCTCCTTTAATAAACGTGGGCTACCAGGCCTTTAACGTTATATATGCCTGTTTGGTGTTGACTCACTGCACGAAAATGCATCTACCACAAGAGCTAACAACCCCTAAAATCACTATATATATAAGTTAAAAGTTATATTCCAAATGACTCCAGCGTCGAGGAATGTAATAAATGTGGGCTTCAGAGCATTTTTCATGATCTAAAAAATGGGCATTAAAAATTTCGAACATGCTCTATTTTTTCACGACGTTTTTAACTTTGTCGTTTTTAAGGTTGTAAAAAATGGTCGTGTGTGTGGCCTTTAACGACGTGAAAAAAATGCGCATTCTTAGAAGCGCTCGTTCTGGTAAAACTACCGTTCGTAATGGAGTAAGCACATTCATCACGCTGTAACAGACAGAAAAAGCGCGAATTGTCTTTTACTAACACAAAATCAGCTAAAGCAGCCCAAAGGGTGGCGCCTTCCGAATGGAACTTCCCCTTTATAGTGCTGTCGTACGTGTTGTACGTCACCGCACTTTGCTAGAGCATTTTTTTTCCACGATTGTGTGTAGGCAAGGCCGTTATAATCGGGTTGAAAAAAACGTTGTTTTTTCTAGACCCTTAAAAACGTCATTTTTTAGAACCCGAAAAATGGTCGTGTGTACACGGCATTCGATTCTGGAATGGCGAAACCCAGCATTTTATACAGTTCATATGGGGTATAGGTTCATCATCCAAAAAGAGGCGCTCAAAGGGAGTAAGCAAGGATATATCCCTAACTGTGTGACCGTGTTGTGCGCAGAAATGATGAAGTTGTCGGTATCACCAGAACATTTTTATAATATTCACTTGTCCTATCCACGTAACGGCTATTTGCGTCCAGGAGGCTATATCCCGTTTAACTGCAGCCAACAGCATAGGATAATTGTTAACATATGGGGTATCAAAGTTATCTGTAAGCTGAATGCCCATGTATTTCAAAGATGTTTTAGCACAGGTAAAGGTAAAAGCAGCCTGTAGGCTGCCGGCCAAGGATACGGGTAGCTGGTTGAGTAAAATCTCTGCTACTGAATTAATTGAATTTAAAATTGGAAAGTGTCGCAAAATGTTGGAGTTACCGCATCAGGTTAGGCAACGATACAAGAGGCTGCGTGAGGTTGAATAGTACGTCATCAGCATAAGCTGACAGTTTATGCTCAATATTGCCCACCGCCAGGCCGGAGATATTTTTATTTTATTTTTTATCTTGCCTTTTGCTGAATAAAGCTACTTGTATTTTTATCGGACTGTCTCTGAGCCGGCTGTTCACTTTTCGGATTCCTTACATCTAGACCACCTGACGTGTTTTCTCTAAAATAATAAGTGAGGACTTCCTTAACCTTCGAGACCACTGCAGTGTCGTCCAACGAGTTTTCATTCAGCCGCCAGGACCAAATCCTATGGCTACTCTCCAGCAGGCTGAGGGGAAAATTGACCGGGGCATGGTCCGAGATGGTAATGGTTTTAAATAGAAGCCGACTGCAGTGACTTGAGGGTAAAGTGGTCTACATATAAAAGGTCAATATGAGTATATGTATCATGGACCTTACAGTAGTAGCTAAAGTCCCGACCGGAAGGGTGAAGTGTTCTCCAACGATCTACTAAAAGGTGGTTCTGGAGGGTTTGACGGAAATGTTTGATGAAAGCATAGGAATGAGTTGGCCGGCTATGTGATGTATCCAGGAGGGCGTCAGGACTGATATTAAAGTCCCCACCCAGTATCAGGAAACCTTTCCGGAACGCCCCCAATTTTTCTAACACTGCATCTATGAAAGTAAGTTGGCCAGAGTTGGGGATGTACTGTATATAGAAGCAAACATATATTTCCTCCCATGAAGTATTCCCTTCAGGAATACATAGCAGCCATGATGATCATTCTGACTTCTACTGGGTTGAAAGGGGCAGGACCTATGGACTGCTATAGCTGTGCCCTTGGACTTGGCCACCGGGACGTGCTAAGAAACCATTGGTTTTATAAATGATGGGGTAGCTGACTGGGTGGTAAAATGTCTCATGTGGGAAAACCACTTGGGCTTTCAACCTCTTCAGCTCCCACCATAGTTTGTCCCCGAACATTTTATGAGATTAACTTGAGCAATGCCATGGTCAGTTATGGGGGATGGCGCTCCGCGGCAGACACCAACAGGCGTGGTGTGAGCAAAGACATAGAAGGCATGTCCTTAAAGTACAGGGACAAAATGAGAGAACAATATGAGACAATCGAAAAAAAAAACGCATAAGTAAAATAAAAACAATGATCCTGTTCGAGATCTACACCGATAGAGGTGCAGCCTACAGGGGGTCTGTGAACCAACATGAAAGGTTAAATGTGATGAAGTCAGGGGGCAAACGTATAGGGCCTATAAACAGCATAACTTTACAGAAAAAGTTCCACCCCTAGACCCGGACCATGCAGCTGGCCTTGTCCACCAGAGAAAAGTAACAAACAAAAAAGGAAGGGGGGGGGGATAAAGTGGATCAGGTAAGGCTAGCAATAGAATAAAACAGGGGGAGTACATTATCTCATAGTCAGGTCTTCACTCCCGTGAGGTAGAGGGGCCAGGAGAAGAACCCGGGGCATTATGCTGACGGTTCCTCTTGTGGCTTCTGTGTTTAGCAGGTATCCAGGGTTGAGGGAGTTGAATGACGGAAGTCCACCGCCCCTCTCCAATCCGGAAAGTTCACTGGACCCAGCTCTAGAAAACGCGGTAGGTCATCCTTGGTATGCAGCGTTGTGTGGCGGCCCTCCTTGATAGCCTGCAGTTTAAAGGGAAATCCGCAACGATAGAATGGCAGTCAGCAGGGGGCGAAGTGCTCTATGTTGCATAAGTGTACACCTGAAGAGGTCTTGGTAAAAGTAAAGATGGGCCCCATCAGAATCAAAATATGGTTTCCCACGCATTTTCTTCAGAATGCGGTCATTAAGGGTATATTTGTGTAGTTTGCAGATGACATCGCGTGGGTGGTTGATATCCTGACCCCGGTCAATCTCAATAGGGACTGTGTTAGATAGTGTCAGAATTTCCCTGAATACCCCAATCCGAGTGGGTACACTATCCTTAGGGTCTGTGGCTTCAGGTAGGCCTCGGATACGTAGATTTGCCTGTCTGCTGCAGTTCTCAAAATCGTCCATCTGGCATAGCAGGGACTCAATCTTCTGATCCTGTGCAGCACATCTATTAGTTAGCAGTGCCATAGTGGGGAGAGTTTCATCAAATCTCTGTTCCAGAGTCTCTATCCTGTTCCCCAGCTGTGTGGTATCAGATTGGAGCTGTGCTATGTCCTGCTTAATGGCCTTCTCTACCCTGTTAGCAAAGCACTATAAATAATCCCTCGTAGGGAGAGACCAGATATGTCGCTGTCAGGGCTGGACTCAGCCCTTCCTTCTCTGAGCTGGCCGTTCAGCTGTCAGCTAATTGTCAGCTCCTTTCTCTCCACAGTGACTCATCTGTTTATGATCTGCTCATCAGTCCTGCCTACTTAAAGCCTTCCAGCTCACTTCATCTCTGCCTTCGCCTTTGTCAACATCAGAGACTTTCTCCTGTGTTCCTGTTGTGGACTTGCTCGGCTGGCATTCCTTCTGGCTCCTGATCCTGCTTGTTGGACTATTACTATGAAAAGCACAGGTGGGGGTGTTGGTGCTACCTGGGGTACCTGACAGTGGGGGAGACCCACTAATGTTACAGAGATACTTGTAACTTATAAAACCCATCCCAATTACAAGTATTTCTGTCACATTAGTGGGTCTTCCCCACTGTCAGGTACCCCAGGTAGCGCCAACAACCCACATGTGCTTTTCATATCAATCAAAAGACTCCCTTTGTGGAGCTCCTCTAGGGGGGCAGCAAGCTTCTCTCTCCATTTTTTAATTTTGTCCTAAGCGCAGTACTTTCCTGTTTTGTGTTGTACTATTAGGTTTATCACTGGCTCTCTGTCATTGGCTTGGTCAACTACCCGATCAAGTTACTGAACTCTGGCTTGTTTGACTACGCTTACTCTGTTTACCTTTTTATTATTATTATTATTAAACAAGTGTGAATTAACTGTACTTCTGTCTCAGTCTGATTCCTGGTTTCTGACAGGCCTTCAGATCTCCATCCGCCATTATATCCTGCCATGTCTGATTCCCTATCATGAGACAGAGAGGAGCCCAGGGAAGCTTAGGGGGCAGAGTCACTTACCAACCTTGGTGATGGGATAGGGGATGCTGCAGCCGGAAACAGCATGGCCGCATTGCGGTAAGGCCTCCTGATTCAGCGCCATCTTGGAAGCCCTGGTCTCAGCCCAGTGGCCCTCAGGGAAAAAGGATTCTAGCTGACCCTGGTGGGAGCAATTGGTCTGCTGTGGTTAGGAAAAGGTCCTACAGCTCTGGGACATGATCAGGGCCCCCTGTGGGTGCAATCTCCGCTGATTAAGGCTTAAAAAGTCACAGTGGTCACGGAGCTGAGGAGACATAGGTCTTCACTCCTCCTTTGTCAAGACACGCCCCCAGCCATTTGCCTTTTAATCGCTCATGCAGCAATCAAATACGAGTGATTAGCCCTGCACACAGTTTGCACCCAGGGCTGATTACTCAAATGTAAAATATGCGCTAAAAATAGTGCCTAAATAACGCCTGAAAAAATCCTGCCCTGCAGTCTTCAGTGTCCACTAAAGCGGTGCGCTACCAGGACCGCTCCAAAAGTCCTGGAGCAGTGTGTTTACAGCCCCTTTACTGCTGCTGCCCATTGAAATCAATGGAACAGTGTGGCTATACCGCCCGCAAACCGCTGCTGTAGTGGCGGTTATAACCCTTTCTAGGCAGATTTTGGCCGAATATTGTGGCAAAAACAACGGTATAGCGGCGCTAAAAATAGCGCCGCTATACCACCAGCGCACGTCCCACGCCCAGTGTGAAAGGGGCCTAACTTCAGACCAGGCAAATACAAAGTTTCAAAAGCTTTACTGAAAGTTCTGAACATTACAACTCCAAATATAATGCAGTCTTTTACCTAACATCCCTAGTCCCTAATTCAGGCTTGTGGCTGCCCCAGTCCAGTCCACCTTTGGCAAAGTCCAACTTGGAAATATCCAGTAGCTCACTATGGGTTCCAGCAGTCCCCCCTACGTTGCGGAAGGCTCCTGAAGCTAGACTTTCATCAGCACAAGCTCTGGACTTGGCATGACACAGCAGACTGTCAGGGCAGACTCTGGCAAAGGCGACAGTTGCAAAAGCCACCCCGAAATACAGGCCCCTGTCCCTTTTATAATAAAACAGGACCAGTGGGCCAGGCCCAGGAATCCCGCTAACAGGGAAACACTGTTCACCTTAACCCTTTCAGCCGGGGCAGCACCTAACTAAGCTGCAATAGGTAACCACACTACACGCATTTGACCGCTTCATGATCGATTACATGTGAGTGGACACAAATAGCTGTGGGAGCCTTTAGCAGCTTAATGCAGGTAACCCCATTGGAGTCTTGGCATGTAATTGAAGTGCAGGTACCTTCACAAATGTAATTGCACCCTAATTCATCCTGAAAATAGTTCTGTGCCTTGAGCCTTAAAACAGGATTTGCAGGGTCAGATCATCTAAAGCTGGCCATACACTGTACACATGTCACTCAGTAGGTGGCCCTGTTAGCCACCCCACCGCCTGACGTACCTTAATTCGAAAATCAAAAAATTGTCAGTGGAAATGTGGCTACATATAATCAGATGCAGCTGCTGTTCAGATATTTTAACAGCTGGCAGACTGGCTGTCAAAATACAAGGACCGCAACAGAAAATCAATCTATTCTTTCTGTATAGCATGGGTGGAGGATTCCTTTTTTTTTTTTTTTTTTTTTTTTTTTCATCCTACAGTGTATGGCAAGCTGTAGGCACTACTGACTTTTACTTCTAGTCTTACCAGATTTGGAATGAGATTTGGAACACTACTGTGCTTGAATCTGTGCTTTCTGCACCTTTTCTGCTGCTTCATCATTTCCCCATAAGCCAGGACATAATCAACTATCGGAAAGGGCAAAGCCCAAGATGGCCACCTCCACACAGAGAGACAGTGTAGAACAAGGCATAGTAAGTTGGTAATAAGGAAAAGATCAGCTGCAAAAAGACCACAAACAATATTGGTGACTGGTCTTGTTTCCCACTGTCAGTCTTCTTTGGGCACAATGACAAGACATGCAAAGTGTTTCAAACAAAATTAAATTTGACCAACATTTTTGTTGTTGGGAGATTCATATGTATCCGAATTGCCGAATCACAACGGTATCGAATTTTAACAATAAGAGATAACGAAATACCTACATTTATTTCTATTCATTTGTTTCGTTTGGAAGCATCCCAAAAATGGTACAACGTAACAAATGATCCAAATTGATTCGGATACATTTAGTTTTTATGTTATATTAACATTCATAACATAATGAATAAAACCAAAATCCAAAATCAACCACTTAACGACCGCCCTATAGCAGATTTACTGCTACAGGGCAGCCGATCTGTGCAGAATCGCGTGTATATGTGTGATTCTGCACTTTTGGGTAGGGGGCGTGCACTTCTGCTGTGATTAGTCACAGCAGAAGTCGATCAGCAGATGCCAGCCAATGAATGTCCTCCAGCACTTGCTGATCATCGAGGAGAGAGGCTGGACAGAGCTCTGCCTATGTAAACAAGGCAGAACTCTGTCCTGACAGCGGGGATGTGATGGATTTTCTTTCCCTACAAAGCAGGGAATAAATCCCATCACAACCCTTTAGTAAAAACGCCTCACAGTACACAAAAACACTGGTTAGGCACAAATCTAACCCTTTAATCGCCCCTGATGTTTAACTCCTTCCCAGCCAGTGTCATCAGTAGTGTAATTGTGCATGCTTTTAGCACTGATCACAGTATTGGCGTCACTGGTTCACGCAAAGTGCCGAATTTTCTGCCGCAATATCGCAGTCCCGATATAAGCCGATGAACGTCGCCATGACTAGTATACAAAATAAAAATTCCAGTAAATATCCCATAGTTTGTAGACGCTATAAATTTTGCTCAAACCAATCAGTATGCGACAATTGGGATTTTTTACCAAAAATATGTAGCAGAATACATATTGGCCTAAATTTAATGAAGAAATTCGATTTTTTTTTTATTGGATATGTTTTATATAAATATTGTTGTTTTTTTCAAAATTGTCAGTCTTTTTTTGTCTATAGCGCAAAAAAAACAACCCAGTTGTGATCAAATACCACCAAAAGGAAGCTGTATTTGTGTGAAAAAAAATTAATTTTATTTATGTTCAGTGTGCCACGACCACGCAATTGTCAGTTAAAGTAACGCAGTGCCGTAATGCAAAAAAAATGGCCTGGTCATGAATGGTTGTTAAATCTTCCAGAGGTCAAATGGTTAATTTTGTTCCATTTGTGATGTTATGATTTGATGATTCTGATGGATCCACCTCCATCCAACCCAGAATGCACAAGAAATCTCCCAAAATAAGGAATTAACATGTTGAAACAAATTTAGACAAATAACTTCTGAAATGCGAGCTCATTCAGGACAATGAAAATATGAAATGAATCGGAGTAAACAGATGAATTCTGAAAACAAATCATTCTAACATAACGAATATTCTATCGTGCACATCTCTATTGATCACCTCCTGAACAGGTAATTGATGGGGTGGATATGGGACCTGCATTCAGGGAGGCCAGGAGTAGAATGCACAAGGAAATGGATGGAGGGCCGGCATAATGGGTAAAATGGGCTTGGGAGCTGCGGTGGCTCAACGCGATTGGCACTGCGCTGACAAGCCATTCACCTTTGCAGCTAGGGGTTCGGATCCCGGTCTCAGCTACATGTGAATTGAATTTGGTGGTCTCAGCCCAGCTCCCGGTGGGTGTGCTATGCGAGGTAAGCCTGCGCTTAGTACGCCCACCCCCCTCCCACAAAAACCACCACACTTACACGCACTCAAAATTGGGTTAACATGCACGCACTTTGACCACGCGGTCTCTAAAAAGAGAGGCGAAGGACTAACGGGGCTGGTTGAGCGGGCTAGATCCTCTCACTCCCTTATAGGGAGTCCCTCTGCCCCGTTGGGCTTCAAAGCGGAGCAGGTAGGGCGGGCTGTGTGGGAGGACCCCCTCACACACCCACCATTGCCACCCGGGGGATGTAGAAAGGTGGCAGATTGCCTCTGGGGGAGGCCTACCTACTCCCAACTCCTGCAGTCCGGCTCCTCTCTTGAGTACACGCACAAAATACACGTAAAAAAAAAAAAAGGGGGCTTGGGTCTATGTTGGGTCTCTGTTGTATTTAAAAAAAAAAATAGGCAGCAGAACTTAGCTGATTGGGTCAAAGTCAAGGTAGGGTGGAGTTGCAGGGGGTTGTCTGGTAGTAGGTCTGGGAAGGGCTTCAGTCGGAGGTCTGAAAAGTTGGGGAAAACTTCCCGCCATGTAGTTGTGTTTTTTCGGCATGGGGAATTTTGGTTTGTCCGTTTTCTCTGTCATGCATCTGGTATGATACAAGGTCCTTTAACGTTTTTAAGGGGTAAAAGGGTATGTTGTAGGGACTCATCCAAGGTACGGCTTCCAGCTGTTGGAATGTGTATCTGCGTGTTGTCTCCGAGTTGATGGTCTTGTGGCTGGAGGCCTGATTAAGTGATATGCAGTTATTTTATTTTCTCGCAATGCCCAATAGGACCTTGGGGCTCAGTGTTTTTGTTACACTGTGGTATTATTTGTTTTATAAGTTATTCAAATTGTATTTATATTTTGGTAAATAAAAGGCTGCTATGGCCATTTAACTCCAGCTTGTGGTGTCGCTAATTTTATTGGAAATATGATGGGGTAATGATCTGAGCAGAAAATAGACAAGCCATATTTAATATCCTAGTCATAGAAAGGAGCAGGGTTGAGTGAGGACAAAGCACCAGCCATCCACAGTGAATAATCAAGTTGATTGCATGTAAAGATAAAGTGTGAATCCTGAATTCGCTCAACTCTAAAGCCAACATTGTTGTGTTCCCTCTGCTGCCTTTGTTATTGCCCTTCTTACTTTATAACCTTCTGTCCTCCCAACTCTCAGAATTCTGTAAACAAATCATACCTACTATTATAATTAGAGGTCATGAATTATTGGACAGACGCCATAATCCTTCAGCATTTTATACGCTGTGATTGACTTCTGTAAAAAAAATCTATAATGCATCTGCTATTAAAAGCCGTCCAGCAAACAAGAGTCTGTGTTGGGCGCTACGTTCTCTCAAAGTGTCTCTGGGATCGACACCAAAATGTGGGGGAACAGATGCTGGATAATCCCAAATTTGTCAGATTAAACCTGCCGTCAGGACGCCTCTCTCCTCTATTGTCCTCTTCGGAGCCCATGAAAAGTCAGCTGTTAGGAGTCAGTGATGGATGTGAGTCACACCTGATTCATGGCACTCTCCCTTTGGCTGCCAATCGAATTCAGATGACAAAGCTCCAGGACACGTAGTTAAGCGGTTCTTCAGCAAACATTTTGCTAAATCCAGAAAATTAACAATGCAGTCACGAGCGCTGTGCCTGAATCAGCGGGACAGGGACCACCGTCAGACATTATTTTCAGCTGTTTGTTGCCTGCCGTCACCAAATCAACATGTCCTCGAGCGAAGATATTAGCTGTAGTGTTACAAAACAAGTCTCTTGCTGTAACTTCTGTTACTCTGAGGATAAAAGTTCTGTTAAGGCTTGCATTGTTTATTTATTTTTTGCAATTACAATTTCAACAAAATAAAACAAACTGTGAAGAATTGCAATGATCATACTAAAGATACACATTTACAAATGCGGTTTACTTAACCACTTCAGCCCCGGAAGGATTTGCCATCTTAATGACCAGGCCATTTATTGCGATACGACGCTGCAAAGTTTTAACCACTTAAGCCCCGGACCATTTCGCTGGCCAAAGACCAGGCCACTTTTTGCGATTTGGCACTGCGTCGCTTTAACTGACAATTGCGCAGTCGTGCGACGTGGCTCCCAAACAAAATTGACGTCCTTTTTTTCTCTCAAATAGAGCTTTCTTTTGGTGGTATTTGATCATGTGTACAGTGAAATTCCGCGCCTAATCACAATTTAAATTAATAATATAATAAGCTGCTCCTCAAAAACAAAAAGAAATTTGTCAACATTGGTGAATATAGAATAGAGGGCGCTAGGCCCATACAATAAGTGTAAAGTGCCGTGAATCAATCACATATGATTGACAATCAATACCTCATTCAATATAAATTTGATTGAAAATAACAAAATAAAGTCCCAATATATTGCAGTCGGCGCTGCACTTTGAAAAACACACACAAAGTGAAATCAAATGTGATCATAAAATATACAGGAAAAGTCCCAAGTATTATAAGAAGACGATAATAATAGTCCACTTCCTTATTGACAGTTATCCTGTGAAAAGAGAAAATGCCACCACCGCTTCTGAATAATTATTTTCAATTCCACCCAAGGTGCTTGAAAAATGAATTGCTCTTACCAGAGCTCGTTGACCCCTTTAACGAAAAAGATGGTCAACTAAGCTTATGCAGGATTGTGCCTGCACACATGAGGATATGGACAGACCGCTTTGCAGATCCAGGAACTCCAAACGAGATTTTATGCAAAAGAAGAAAAGCCAGGAAGCCCAATAGCGTGATAACGTTTAATTAAAAAGTTTAAAAACATACATAAAAACAGCCAAATGGCTCCTTACATTTGGGGGTGCCCACCCGGCACTGAGGCTGCGGACTTGTCACCGCTGAATTGCGGTTTCAATTGTTAGGATTCTGTGAGGAGATGAAAGCCGCCGCTGACACACCATCCGATAGATCCTCGCCGACACTCCACAGCGCGGGGGGTAAGTCACGTGACCAGGCTGCCTCCAACGTACGTTTCGTTATAGTAACGTCATCAGGGGGGCGCCATGATGACGTTACTATAACGAAACGTACGTCGGAGGCAGCCTGGTCACGTGACTTACCCCCCGCGCTGTGGAGTGTCGGCGAGGATCTATCGGATGGTGTGTCAGCGGCGGCTTTCATCTCCTCACAGAATCCTAACAATTGAAACCGCAATTCAGCGGTGACAAGTCCGCAGCCTCAGTGCCGGGTGGGCACCCCCAAATGTAAGGAGCCATTTGGCTGTTTTTATGTATGTTTTTAAACTTTTTAATTAAACGGTATTTGATCATCTCTGTGATTTTTATTTTTTTGCGCTATAAACAAAAATAGAGCGACAAATTTGAAAAAAATGCAATATTTTTTTACTTTTTGCTATAATAAATATCCCCAAAAAATATATAAAAAAAAACATTTTTTTCCTCAGTTTAGACCGATACATATTTTTCTAAATATTTTTGGTAAAAAAAATCACAATAATTGCTAGATTCAGGATGGCGAGCGCATACTTGCGGCGGCGTAGCTTAAGGCATTTAGGCTACGCCGCCGTAAGTTAGGGAGGCAAGTACATGATTCACAATGTACTTGCCTGCTAAGTTACGGCGGCGTAGCCTAAAGCGGGCGTAAGGGCGCATAATTCAAATTTGTCTGAGGGGGCGTGTTTTATGATAATGAGGCTTGACCCGACGTGATTGACGTTTTTTTTAACTGCGCATGCGCCGTGCGCCTACACTTCCCAGTGTGCATTGCGGCTAAGTCCGCCGCACAGGCCTATTGATTTCGACGTGGACGTAAACGACTTAAATCCCTATTCACAGACGACTTACGCAAACGACGTAAAATTTTCGAATTTCGAACCGGGAACGGCGGCCATACTTTAACATTGTTATTCCATCTATAAGATGGAATAACTTTGCCTGATAAAGCGTTACGTAAACGGCGTATCTGTACTGCGTCAGCTGGGCGTACGTTCGTGAATAGGCGTATCTAGTGATTTACATATTCTACGCCGACCGCAATGGAAGCGCCACCTAGCGGCCAGCCTAAATATTGCACCCTAAGATAGGACGGCGCAAAAGTTATAGCATCTACCAAATAGGAGATAGTTTTATGGCATTTTTATTAACAATTTTTTTTTACTAGTAATGGCGGTGATCAGTGATTTTTATCATGTCTGCGACATTATGGCGGACACATCAGACACTTTTGACACCATTGTCATTTTTACAGTGACCAGTGCTATATTAATGCACTGATTACTGTAAAAATCTCACTGGCAGGGAAGAGGTTAAACTGTAGGGGCGCTGAAGGGGTTAAGTGTGACCTAGGGAGTGCTTCTAACTGTTAGGGGGCGTGGCTTGCCGTGACACGTCACTGATCACTGTTCCTGATGACAGGGAACAGACGATCAGTGACATGTCAGGGGAAGGACAGGGAGATGTTGTGTTTACACTGACACCTCCCTGTTCTGAAGACCCGATCGTGGGACACTGGCAGACATGGAGTCTGCGGGTCCCGTGGACACTGTCATGGAGCTCCCGACAGGGACGTATATATACGCCCATTTGCGCAGCCGTGCCATTCTGTCGACGTATATCCTCGTGCGCCAGCCGGGAAGCGGTTAACTGACAATTGCGCAGTTATGCGATGCTGTACCCAAACGTCATTTTTTTCCCCCACAAATAGAGCTTTCTTTTGGTGCTATTTGATCACCTCTGCAGTTTTTATTGTTTGCACTATACACAAAAAAAGAGTGACAATTTTGAAAAAATAAATATATTTTTTACTTTTTGCTATAATATGTAAAAAAAATGTTTTTAAAAAACAAATTTCTTCATCAGTTTAGGCCAATATATATTCTTCTATATATTTTTGGTAAAAAAATTGCAATAAGCGTATATTGATTGGTTTGCGCAAAAGTTATAGCGTCTACAAACTATGGGAAAGATTCATGGCATTCTTATGTCTTTTTTTTTTTTTTTTTTTTACTAGTAATGGCAATGATCTGCAATTTAACGGTATTGTGAAATTCGACAGACAGATCGGACACTTTTGACACATTTTTGGGGCCATTGACATTTATACAGCGATTAGTGCTAAAAAAAAAAGGCACTGATTACTGTGTAAATGACACTGACAGGGAAGAGGTTAACATTAGGGGGTGATCCAGGGGCTAAATGTGTGTTCCCTCTGTGCATTCTAACTGTATGGGGATTGCGCTGAGTAGGAGAGGAGACATATCGCTGTTCCTACTTACTAGGAACAAATGACAAGCTCTCCAGCAGAACAAATCCATTTACACGGATGAGACAATACACTTACCAATGAAAGGGGTGCTAACAATGATCAGCTTTTATTTATGTAAAACCTTTATCCCAATAGGAAAAACGTCTGTTTGCTGTGCTTGATTATAACGTGTATGCTGGAGTTCAGCTTCAATTTGTTAGTGTATTATTATTCAGGATTTATATAGCACCAACACATCTAATACTGGATGTGGAGGCACACTTATACAGGTGGTGTGTCATTGGCCAGATCACGTTTATTCAGTTAAAATCTTGTATATTAAAAAAAAAAAAGGTTGCACTCACAAGCGGACACTTGATGATCGCAAATACACCAACATGTGTGCCTCCTCTCCCAGTCTGTGGAAAAAAATGAGCTCCAAGACTCAAAGAGTGGGGATGGATGTTGTAAAATCCTAGCTGCCGCGTCCCGCTGGATAGTACGAGGAGCCGCGCACAGACCAGATGGCGCTGCGTGACGTCAATCCCAGCCACAATAGGAGGTAGTGACAAATGGATCGGCATTGACAGGGAAGGGGGTAATATCAGGGGCGCTCAAGGGGTTAAATGTGTTCCCTGGGAGGTGTTTCTAACTATATAGGGCAGGGATATGCAATTAGCGGACCTCCAGCTGTTGCAGAACTACAATTCCCATGAGGCATAGAAGGACTCTGACAGCCACAAGCATGACACCCAGAGGCAAAAGCATGATAGTTTTGCAACAGCTGGAGGTCCGCTAATTACATATCCCTGATATAGGGGATGAGCTGCCAGGGACAACACACAGATCAGTATTCCTGCATAGCAGAAAGACAGGATCTCTGTTTGATCCCCTTTCAGAAAGAGGATCTGCCTTGTTTACTTTGGAAGATCCCCATTCTGTGTCTGTGGGGTACGATCGTAAGCATCCGGCAGACATTGAGTCCACCGGACCCATTGATTGGCTCCCCCACTGGCCAATCGGCGTGCGCGCCCACAGAATGCCTTGTACGAGCCTGATGTACACCTATGGCGATTCGCGCAGCTGAGCAAACCTGCCGCAGTATAACTGCGGCGGCTGGTTGCAAGTGGTTAATTTATTAAAATGTATTTTATCCCAAAGAATTGCGTTTGAAAAAACGCTGCACAAATACCTTTTAAAACCAAAAATTGTAACAATCAGCATTTTATTCTCTAGGGTCTCTGCTTAAAAAAATATAGCTAGGGGTTATAAGTAATTTTCTAGCAAAAATTACTGATTTAACAAGTGGTTAAGCTGGTCATGGATGGAAAAAAAAAAATTTGTTTAGTGCATCCAGCCAATCGACAGCAGCGCTGATCAGTATATATGACCAGTTTAACAAATTACAGTACACGGTTTAAGATTTCTGGTCTAGAAGGGTCAGTCATGTTATCTTAGTGGATGATAATGACCTTGCCAAAACAAGTGACACAAGTGATGGAGGAGGAGAAGCAAGACATAGCAGGGTTGATGTCACCCACAACCAAGACAAATTGGCTAACCACAAGGATGAATAAAGCAGGCCATACATTATGTTGTTTCCTTTACTTCATCAATGAGGTTGTCACGTCTACCCCAACGCAGGTGTTCACACACTATAGCTAGATACTGTGTGCTTCACCTATAGCAGCCCCCTGTGTAGAGGCAAAAAGGGGATCAGTGATGACCAGATGGGAAGGGGCCAAAGCAAGTCCCACTGTGTAAGGCTATGTCCAATTCAATGAAAGGTTGGTATATGGAAAGATGTACTGGTTCAAAATCAATAGACATATGGAAAGGAATTGGGTAGTATTAGGGAACAAGTTAGCCTCTTATAAGACATGTAGCAGGGGCAGGGGAGGGCTGGGCCGGGGGGGCAGCGTGGCAATTGCCTCCCAGGCCGCTCTAACTTATGTTCAAAATTGTTGGCAGCTTCTGCCCTCTACAATTTTCTTTTTTTATTCTGCACTAGGAAGTCGGGCCGGGGCGCGGCCACAGAGGCTGACCACTAGCTGTTGCATTCCGGGAGTTGTAGTCCATGCTTAATCTCCCGGTGGGTGGAAAACAGAGCAGCGCAGAGGAAACTACAACTCCCTGGAACTGGATTCTTGAAAGCAGGCAGAGGCAGTGCGTGCCAGGGAGTCGGGCTGCAGGGCTGTGCGCTGGCTGTAACTTGACCCCAGGGCCAGGAGCGTTACCCCCCAGGAGGTCGTGGCGTGCAAGGACCTGCTGAGCTGAGATCACTGAGGTGAAAGACCCTGACATGCCTAGCTGACCCCCCCCCCCATATACCCCATGTAACCTGCCCCAGTGATCAGGCTGCATGGGCACTGGAGTTGGCTGCACTGATGGGCACTGGTGAGGCCGCATTGAAAAACCAGGTGGTCCACTTGACTGGACTTGCCCCCCAGGCCTAAAGCTGCCAGCCCTCCCCTGAGCAGGGGCCTTACGCAGATGACCCTGATGGCTTGGTGATCGCTAGCTACAAACCCTTTCTCTGTACTTTTCTCTTGAATAAAATAAAATAAAAGATACAATTTATCTGTTTTGCTTAGCAAGAGGAGATGAAACTAAATATAAAGCCTGTGTAATAAATAAATGTAAAATGGCTAGATCAGGGCTTGATCTAGGTCAGAATAAGGGTAAGTGCTCCTGTCAGTGTGCTAGGCTTCATTTAGGGGATCAGTAAAGATGCTTGTTTGAGCCACCTTTTTTGCTGTCAGACCCCCCCCCCCCTTAAGGCAGCAGATTGTTTACATGCTGCGGTCACGATACTTTGCAAGTCTGCCGAACGTGACACGTTCAGGCAAATGGGGAAATGCTGCAAATGCCGCGCAACGACGTTGAAGTACTTTTGTCTGCTAAAATTTAGTTAATACAGGGGTGAGGAGGTGTCGCATCGCCCCATTGTCAGTAACAATGTCTGACTGTCGCTGATGGTGGGGAAAATAGTGCCAGGGGGCCAGATTAAAGCAATCAAAGGGCCACAGTTTGATGACCACTGCTCCTAGATGTTTGATTGCTCACAAAGACACATTGAAAAAAAAAAAATGTATGTATGTCTTTTACCTGCAAGATTCACACTGTGGTATCTTAGTGCAAAAACATCACCTACACCTTCAGCAATACAGCATTCCGCAACACACATATATCCATGCATTGCTGTAGCGTACAGTAAAACGCACATTTTATTGTGCATTACCAAAATGAAATAGTGTGAAAACCCTATTTTTTCTTTCCATAAATATGGTGTCATTCACCTTTTTAAAAATTAAAACTGCAGTTTGTGCTGCCATGTTTTACTTATCCCCAACACTGTCCCACTCCAACATCCACCACAGCTTTTTTTTATCTGCATTTACCTTTTAATGGTAGCAGTGCGCACTTAGTTTGGTTTTATTACTAAATGGTATGCACATTTAAAAATGTTAACAGCAGTTAGATTAACCATTAGCGTAAATCATTTTTATTTTAGGCTTGACACCTCTTATCTGGTGCGCATACAGACACTAAAATGAACACCACACTGAAAAAGATCCTTCTTAGTAAATCTACTGTAGACATACGGTTTCCTGTGCACACATACTGTATGTATATTCTCACATTGCAGTTGCATAATAAGTTAGATGAGGATATAATGTATCTGTTCACCCATGTTCAATGTATCAGTGTGTCCATGTGAGCTTTAGGGCTCATGCACACCACACAGCGCACATTATTGCTTGTAGAATTCATGTGTCCTGGTGTACGGAGTGTACACGCTGTCATATGTAGAAATGCATTGTTAAAACACATTGTTTCCTCCTTTTTTTTTATTTTTTTATTTATATACACTAAATTACCAAAAGTATTGGGACACCTGCCTTTACACGCACAATAACTTTAATGGCATCCCAGTCTTAGGCCCAGATTCACAAAGGAGATAAGACGGCGTATCTCCAGATACGCCGTCGTATCTCTGAGTTGTGCCGTTGTATCTATGCGCCTGATTCTTAGAATCAGTTACGCATAGATTTGTGTTAGATCCGACCGGCGTAAGTCTCTTACGCCGTCGGATCTTAACTGCATATTTACGCTGGCCGCTAGAGGCGTGTACGCTGATTTACGCTTAGAAATATGTAAATCAGCTAGATACGCGAATTCACGAATGTACGCCCGCCCGACGCAGTACAGATACGCCGTTTACGTTAGGCTTTTCCCGGCGTAAAGTTACCCCTGCTATATGGTGGCGTACCAATGTTAAGTATGGACGTCGTTCCCGCGTCGAATTTTGAATATTTTACGTCGCTTGCGTAAGTCGTCCATGAATGGGGCTGGACGTCATTTACGTTCACGTCGAAACCAATAAGTCCTTGCGGTGTACTTTGGAGCAATGCACACTGATATATTCCACGGACGTGAAAAACGTCAATCACGTCGGGTCACAAGTTATTTACATAGAAGACGCCCCCCTGTTCCAAATTTGAATTAGGCGGGCTTACGCCGACCTATTTATGCTACGCCACCGCAACTTACGGAGCAAGTGCTTTGAGAATACAGCACTTGCCCGGCTAAGTTGCGGAACCGTAACGTAAATTGGATACGTTACGCCCGCGCAAATATACGACGATCTACGAGAATCTGGCCCTTAGTCCGTAGGGTTCAATACTGAGTTTGCCCATCCATTGCAGCTGTATGGATCACCTTTTTTAGGTGCCAACGGGCACACCAGTCCCAACAAACAGATTGCTATGGAAGGTCTGATGGTAATCGTCGTAACTGACTTGACACAGTCCATAAACTCTGCCCAAAACTGCTGGATCAGTGTGCAATGCCAGAAGGTGCATAATCTTCCATCCCAGGGGAAGCTCACCTCCAACTATTCTCTGGAAAGATTCTTGCAAGTTTAGCTGGAGCATGGAGAAATTTTAATTGTATCAGGTGATCCCATGCTGACACTAGTCTAGAAAAGGTAGAGTTCCACACATCGTCTCAATCATCACTGCGGGAAGTCTGACAAC
Source organism: Rana temporaria (assembly GCF_905171775.1). Lineage (NCBI taxonomy): Eukaryota > Metazoa > Chordata > Amphibia > Anura > Ranidae > Rana > Rana temporaria. The sequence continues at coordinate 140,558,689 of NC_053497.1, forward strand.
CATTAGTATACTTAGTAGTATCTCTAAATAGTTGTTTATAAACAATAGACAGGACTTTAGGGAGCTCTTGGCCTCTAAGCAAGGATTCCGGATCACCAACCCACACAACTATGTTAGAGAACCCAAACTGCAGAAAAAGCATGCCCAAACTGGAGGTAGCGAAATAAGTGCGAGTTCGGGAGCCTTTACCTGCGTTTTAAGCTCTTCAAACGTCAACAGCACCCCTTTAACTACTACTGAGCCCACTGTCTTCATCCCATTAATGGGGTCAGGATAGGAGAAAAACTGGGGATTATGCCACAATGGTGTATAGAGGGACACCACATTGTCTGGAAGTTCAGCTTTCCTGGTCAATTCCAATGCCTTAATGACAGATCAGCATTGACCCTGTAAGAGCATAAGGGACCCCCATTCCATGGAACACTAAATGGGACAATGCCTCGTAGGATCCAGTAATACTGCTGCATCTTCATCAGGCTGTGTCAACCAACTGTGTTCAAAGACTAATTGTCCTGCTAAGAAGTACCTAGTAAAATTGCTTACCGCTAACCCCCCATCTTTCTATGGCTGCGGTAGTACTTGTAATCTAAGACAGGGTGCCCCCCCTGCACCAAAGAAAATGTGAAACTACTCTGTCAGTTGCCTGGAAAATAGTCTTAAGCCTCGTACACACGCACAGTTTTCTTGGCAAGAACCAGCAAGAAAACTGTTGGCAGAACTTTCTTGCCAAGTAAACCGTGCGTGTGTACGAGGCTTTGAGGCTTCTCGTCAAGAAAACTGCCTAGAATCTAGACGAGAAAAATAGAGAACCTGCTCTCTATTTTTTCGTCGTGAGATTCTCTGCAGTGTTTTCCTGCCGTGAAACCTGTGCGTGTGTATACTTACCTCTCAATGGAAACCCGCGCATGTTTGAAATGACTTTGACGCATGCGCGGTAGCTTCCAAGGCATAGGTAGGGTGAAGCAAGATGGCGGCGACAGCCTCAAATGTGACGAGCGCATGCTTGTCATAGTCGAAGACATCACCGCGTTTGTGCCATTCAAAAGAACGGTTCTTTTGAATGGAGTGTGTGTACACTCGGCCGGCAAGAGAATCTTGCCAAGAATATCGTCAGGTAAAGCAACGTTTTTTTTCCTGACGAGATTCTGGGCCATGTGTACAGGGCTTGAGGGATCCAAACCAGTGAGTTTCTGAAAATGTATAAAAATAGGGGGAGAAATTCAACAAAATAATTTTACCAATCAGGGAAAGCGGCAAGTTACGCCAGGCATGCAGGCAGTGTTTAAGGGTTTGCAGTTGTAGCACCCTGATGTTTAGGCAGGGTTGCTAGTAAATTTACCTGCCAGGTGTAGTTGCCTTGGTCAATTGATAAGAGATCAATTGATTCCACCCTAATTCTGTAATTGCTGCACTTCTCTCTTCTGTCACTAAATGGCCTGGTATCTGGTGACATTAGACATAGCTCCCAACTGTCCCTATATTTGAGGGACTGTCCCTGATTTGGAGCAATGTCCCTCTGTCCCTCTTTCCTCCTCATTTATCCCTCATTTTGGTCTGATCCATATAGGTGTATATAAAAAGCACTTTTTATCTTTCTAAAAGTGTTTAACAGTGCTAAACTTTCATCCAAATTCTAAATTGCTGCATTTGTAAAATGTAAAAGCCAATATAGGAATAGTAGTGGTTAAAAAAAGCCCTTGTGGATTTAACTAATCTTAATTTTTTTGTAAATTCTCCTTTAAGGGGGGCGTGGCAAGGGGGGTGTCCTATGCCTACATACTTTTGCTAGTAGGTGTCCCTCATTCCCATCTCACAATGTTGGAAGGTATTACATTAGATAAGACAAGGGCATTGCAAGGACAGATTAGGAATAGATGGGGTATCTCAGCCAATGGGCAGGGATCTTCTTGGGTCCCTTGGCCGCCTGGGAAAGCCTATTTATTTGGATGAGGTCAGGTGATTGGGGTTCTGTGCCACCTGGACGGCTGTCTGGGTGGGCATGTGTTGTGCTGCCCCGGGCTGCTAGTCAAGAGTCTGAGGCCTATCCTGGGGACATGTGGCTGCTAGGCTATCTGAGGGCCTATCCAAAAGCAGAAGAGCAGCACAGGGTTGGGACTGCAGCTTGCAGTCCAATCAGAAGTGATGGTTCTGCCGGCTGAAGAACCTGTTGTAGTTGGAGGTAAAGGGGAAGTTGTCACCAAAGGGACCATCCATCTTGTTACCAGGGACCACCATGAGTAGCTGAAGCAAGTACCAGAGCAGTATTCTCACCAACCGAGGGTGGTGAAGAATTGGGAAACTTCAGCAGGTGTCAAGCCAGGGACCCAGACAGCAGAGGTGATGCTTGCAGAGCAGTCTTGTGTGCCAAGCCAGGGCTCAAGCAGGCCAGTGGGGTGAGGCTTGAGGAGTATCTGTGAGTGCCAAGCTAGGGACCCAGCAGGGACGTGGGGGTGACGCTTGAGGAAGATACTGTATGTAAAGGTTGGAAGAGCTCAGGGGATCCAGTGACAGTACATCAGTGGGTCTCTAGGTGATAGACTGGGTACTCAGTTGAGTGAAGATTGAAAGAGGAAACTGTGGAGGAAGTGAAAGAGTTCATTGCAACCTTTGTTAGAAACTGTTCAAGACTATTGCCATAGGAGACAGTGTGTCTACACATGCAGATGTGGCGTCCGGCTGGGTGCCTTTCCCTGCATGTCTCGGAGTCTGCTAATTAACATTGCAACTACTAAAGGTTGTCCTGGCCCTAAACCTCTCTCCCCCAGTTATGTTCTAGAGAAATTAAATCTCTTTGCATTCAAGAAGTGTCTGGCCCCCATGAATCTACCTTACATTGCACCCACCATTCCTTGTAACCCACTCTACATAGAAGGATGTCAACTATCCCTAACTCTGGAGGTCACCATTAGGCCTTGAGAGGCCCGGGACTAGGCTACACAGTATTGGAGTAATCTTCAGGGGGATGAAGTCAGAGACAGACTCTGATATGGTTAAGCCCAAATAATTCACCTCATCAACCAACTGAAGTTGGCGGCCCATCGGGGCCCTCAGGGTCGGGGGATGAATTTTTACCAGCAAAATGTGTGAGTTGCCCTAATGAACGTTAAGGCTGGGTTCACACTACTGCGAATTGGATGCAGTTTCTCAGCATCCAATTCACACAGCAGGATATTGTGACCAGTTCTCTGTGGAGCCATATTTTCGCAGCGACTCTGGTGTGATTTGCACTGGAGCACAGTGCGTGTTTTTTTTTTAGTCGCTTTCAGGTTCCGAATTCAGCCCAAAGTTTGGGCTGAAATCGGACCTGAAACAGTGATAAGAACTCACCGGACTCCTGCTGTGAGCCGCTGATTGCTATATGTGAACCTAGCCTAAGACCGGAAAATGCCGAAAATATGAATAATGCTGAGGATAAGGACGCCTCATGGTCCGCCAGGAAAAGTACAATATCATCAGCATATAATCCTCCAGCATCCCCTTCACCCCAGAAGACACACGCAAGGCGCCAGGGGTTCTATCAGCAAGGCAAATAAGCCTTTATGGACCTTGCTTTGTGCACTGGTCCATATCATTTGGTGGAGGGGGGATTATGGTGTGGGGGGGGAGGGGGGATTATGGTGTGGGGTTGTTTTTCAGGGGTTGGGCTTGGCCTCTTAGTTCCACTGAAGGGAACTCTTAAGGCGTCATCATACCAAGACATTTTGGACAATGTCATGCTCCCAACTTTGTAGGAACACTTTGGGGATGGCCCCTTCCTGTTCCAACATGACTGCACGCCAGTGCACAAAGCAAGATCCATAGAGACATGGATGAGCGAGTTTAGGGTGGAGGAACTTGACTGGCCTGCACAAAGTCCTGACCTCAACCTGATAGAACACCTTTGGGATGAATTAGAGCAGAGACTGTGAGCCAGGCCTTCTCGTCCACACCAGTGCCTGACCTCACAAATGCACTTCTGGGAGAATGGTAAAACATTCCCATAGACACACTCCTAAACCTTGTGGACAGTCTTGCCAGAAGAGTTGAAGCTGTTCTAGCTGGAAAGAGTGAGCCAACTCAATATTGAACCCTACGGACTAAAGCCTCATACACACGATCGGATTTTCTGCGGACAAAGCGTAGGACTTTTGTCTGAAGGGCATTGGCCGTGAACTTGTATTGCATACAATAGCAAAGAATTGTCGGCCAACACACACAAAACTACATTTTTCAGCTCTTTAGTGCCACCCTTTGGGCAACTTCTGCTAATATTGTGGTGACCATTGCTTCTGAGCATGCGTGTTTGTACTTTGCAGTTTTGTCCGAAGGACTTGTGTACACACGATCGGATAATCCGACAACACACATTTGTTGGCGGACAATTTTAAAGCACGCAATCCCACATTTGTTGGCGGAAAACTCGACAACAATTGTCCGATGGAGCATACAAACGGTCGGATTTTCAGACAACAGCCTGTCATCACACATTTCTCGTTATCCGATCTTGTGTATGAGGCTTTAGACTGGGATGACATTAAAGTTTATGTTCATGTAAAGGTAGGCGTCCCAATACTTTTGGAAATATAGTCCCAGATTCACAGAGAGCGGGCGCACATTACGCCGCCGTAGCGCAAAGAATGTACGCTACACCAACGCAGCGCAGAGAGGCAAGCATGGAATTCACCAAGCCAGTGCTCCCAACGCTGCGCTGGGTTTCGAAGGCGTACGCCGGCGTAGGTGGAAGTGGGCGTGAGCCATGCAAATGAGGCGTAACCCCATGAAAATGATGGGCCGAGCACCAGACAGATACGTTTTTAATGAACTGCGCATGCGCCGAGACGTGGACGCATCCCCCTGCGCATGCTCACAACCACGTCGGAACAACTGCCTAAGCTACGCCGGATCACTGCGTATGGCGTGAACGTAACCTACGCCCAGCCAGACACACGTCCAACGTAAACTACGCCGGCTTGTGTTCCCTGGTGCAGAACTTTGCATGTCTGCTGCTGGGTTGCACCTCCTTTATGGGGCATAACTTTACGCCGGACGTACAACTTACGCGCACCTCGCGTAGCCTGCGCCGGGCGCACGTACGTTCGTGAATCGCCGTATTTCCCTCATTTGCATATTTGAATAGCTAATCAATGGGAGCGCCACCATGCGTCCAGCCTAAATGTGCGGCCATCCTACGCCGGCGTAGGCAAGTTACGTCGGCGGGGTGAAGCCTATTTTTAGGCGTATCTTAGTTTGTGGGTCTGGCGCACAGATACGACGGCACACATTTGCACTTACGTCGGCGTAACTTGTTATACGTCGGCGTAAGTGCTTTGTGAATCCGGGCCATAGTTCATGTCTGTGTCTTTGTAAAGCGCTTTGAGAAGCTACCTTTAGTCCCCTTTCACACTTATACGACTTGTCTCACGATTTTGGACTGCAAAATCGTATGACAAGTCATTCTCCATTATTTTCAACGACTACCATTCATACTGGCACGACTTTAAGTTGTGCCTACTTCAAAGTAGTCCTTGCACTACTTTGGTCCGATTTTGATGCTACTTACACAGGCATTCATTGAAATCGCAGCCGCGAATCGTGGCAAAATCGCGGCCGCGAAATCGCGGTAAAATTTTGACTTTGAAGTCGTACAAGTGTGAAAGGGGGCTAAAAGGCGCTATATAAAATAAAAAAATGTTGTAGTATTATTATTATTATAGGTACATTTTTGCACACATTTTTGCAAAAAAAATGCAGCACGTGGACATTATTTCCCAGCACACATCAACACAATGGGCCAGATTCACATAAGTTAGCGGATCTTTAGATCCGCGTAACCTATGTGATTTAAGATCCGCTGCCGCAAGTTTTTGAGGCAAGTAGATAATTCACAAAACACTTACCTCAAAACTTGCGGCAACGGATCGTAAATACCCCGGCGGAATTCGAATTCCGCGGCTAGGGGGAGTGTAGTATTTAAATCAGGCGCGTCCCTGCGCCGATTTAAATGCGCATGTGCCGTCTGCGAATTTTAGCTAGGACGTCATTGGTTTCAGCGTGAGCGTAACTTGCGTCCAGCGCTTTTGTGAATCGACGTACGCAAACGACGTAAAACGACGGCCATACTTAACATTGGCTGCGCCTCATAGAAGCAGGGGTAAGTATACGCCGGGAAAACGCTTACGTAAACGACGTAAAGTGACTGCGTCGGGCCCGCGTACATTTGTGAAATGGCTTATCTCGCTGATTTACATATCCTCACCGTAAATCAGCGAGAACGTCCCCAGTGGCCATTTTAAAATTGCAGTTAAGATCCGATGGTGTAACACAGTTACACCTGTCGGATCTTAGGCATATCTATGTGTAACTGATTCTATGAATCAGTCACATAGATACACCGTCGTATCTCTCTCTGAATCTGGCCCAATGTTTTAGTGAAGTGGACACATAAAGAACTTGACTACAGTACTTGCTGGGTGTTTGCGCTTGTTCAACGCAGCTCAACGCACTAGGTGTGAGCAAGTCCTTAGTAAATCAGTCCCAGTGCATACAAATTTGTGCCCGAGAAGTTGTATTCTCTTTCTGCCAGCAGGGGGAGGTATGTTAATGCCAAGGCACAGCTCTAATTGAGACAGCATAAGGGCTGAGCTTGAAGGGCTGGGCTGCTCAGAACAGCCAATGTTAGCTGCTTCCCAGAGCCATCTGCTCAAGAGCGAGGAGATTGTCACTAGTGTGTGCATCTAACAGCTCAGAAGCTAATCTCCGCACTCAGACACAAGTCAGCATGACGAGCAACAACAACAGAACTCAAGGTAGGACAACTTTTCCAACTTCTTCCAGCAGTGCAGACAGTGACCATCATTCCACCTTCACCATTCCTGATTTCCCTGGGACAGTCCTTGTGGTCGTAGGCTTGTCCCTGGAAAGCTCCCGGACTTTTAAAAGTAGTTAAACTCACACTCATTTTAAAAATAATTTAAGTAAAATTATCACACGCAGAAGAAGCAAATTGTGAGAATGTGGAAATTACTTTTCCTTTTTTAGACGCTGATCAGTCAGCAGTGGAAAATTGTCTGATTTTGCAGATTTCTAATAATGCAAGGGGTCGGGATGTTGCAATGAATTAACGTCTCTGTGCCCGCCAAAAAAGAATAACGTAGTTGATGTGGACAAAATTCACTTTTTTCCCTAAATGGTGAACTGCAGCATGTCCAAATGCCCTTGGTTACTGTTGTGAAGTTAGCGAGTACCAAATAGCAGGTTGAAAAATGCCAATGTCCTTTAGCATCCAAAATGGAAAGGCCAATGAGCACCCCCCACCACCTCATCTGTGAACTACTTCACCAGCTTAGGTTACCGGTCCTACCCTTATTTTCTCCCCATCCTGTTGAGATGCTCAAGGTGGGCGCCTCTTCTGCCTATTCCTCAGCCTGACCCTATGGGAAGCAAGAGGGCATTTTAACAAAGTGGGGAAATTCCCTTTCTAGTTGTCACCAGAACAGGCATTCCCATTGAAAGATTTCCTCTTTTCTCAGTTGTGGGGTCAATAATACAAAAAATTAACTATTCTTAAATGTAAAGGGTCTATTTGCCCCCAAGTGATATTTTAGTTATAGGTGTAGCCTGGTGGGCTCAGTCAGACCTTGTCTTTTTAGAAGCCTTGGAAACTGGAAACAGTGAGATCTCCATGCCATAATTGCCAAATTGGTTCCTGTCCAACTGAGATCCTACCCAGCTCCTCCTGTTACATTCTCCATCATATACAATCCACCAGAGAGAGTGGGGTCCTCTCATAATGAGCACAGCAGGTGGGAAATCAGAGATCTCACCAATAGAGTCCTGGAGAGATAAGAAATGGTCAGGTGGCTTACCTCTCCAGCATCTACCAAACATTGAAATACATGTTTTAGGTCAAGGGTGTCAAACTCAATTTCATTGTGGGCCGCATCAGCATTATGATTGCCCTCAAAAGGGCTGGATGTATTTGTAAGATTAGATGTCCAGCACATCCCCTCCCCTTACATTAGATGTCAAGAGCCCCCCCCCACCATCAAAAGTTGAGTCCCCCACTCTCCCTTACATCACAGTGCACCCCCTTTCCTTATGCTGCTGCTGGGAAGAAGCTGGATGCATTGCCTGAAAGCAGAAAGTAAGGGTTTGGAGGAGGACCAGAGGAGGGCTGGAGATCTCCTGCAGCTGCAGAAGTGGTGTGAGGGCCACATGAAATGGCCTGGAGGGCAGAATTCGGCCCGTGGGCCTTGTGTTTGACACCTGTGTTTTAGGCGGACTGACCTTTTAATAGATATGTTATCACTAAGGCTGCATTCACACCTGAGCGTCGGTCGTTTGGTCGTTTTTTCCGGCGTTTTGTCGCACGTATTCATGCTTATTTGCGCATTTGCATACAGCGTCGTCCCGACGTTTTTGTACTTTGACGTTTTTTATTTTAGTCAATAGTAAAAATTATCATCTTTTCATCACTTGTTGATATGTTGGTAGATTTTTTTAATCTTCTGCCTGGGTGAAAAGTTCTATTGATTAAAGCGACGAAACACCCGTTTGAATCTAGCGTTTCCATTACTTTCTATGGGAAATGGAAACGCTCAAATACGCCCAAACCGCCCGACAAAAAAGGGTCCGGAACTTGTTTGAGCTTCAGGCGTCAGGCGTATTGGCGTGCAGATGTGAACCATCTCTATAGGGAATAATGTATTTTTTCCCCTTTAGCATATTTGAGCGTCGCGCTTCAGGCGACAAAACGCTCAGGTGTGAATGCAGCCTAAGTGATGCTGCTGTGTTCCTCCAAGACAGTATTTTGTACGATAGGAACAGCATTTAAAGATAAATGTCACTGAACACAATAGAGTGTATTTATAAGAAAAAAAAAATTGCAGTTTGTCCAAATGACACAAACTTGAATGTTCTCAGGCTATATTCTCTGTAGATTGAATGTGAGAATGGGGAAAATACTACATTATAGCCACTAGATGACGCTATCATAGGAAAGTATGCTCCTCCGCTCAATCTAGTGGCCATAATTCATCATTTTAGATGATTGGTCAGACTGTAATATGGCAGAGTGACTCTCCAACAAAAATAAGGTTTTCATCAAACAAGGGGCCCAAATATGAAGATTCAAGTCTGATGAGGGCACCAAACAAGCAGTCTGAGGATTCCAAAAACCTTTCATAATAGTATTGGTTCACAAATGACAATACAGAACTTCCAATGCATTTTGGAAGCTCCAAGGCCTCTCCCTTCTTCAAACATGGACACCTATCAATTTCTATATCAAGTTATGTAAAACTGCAGTGTATCAAATGCTAATCTAAAATCCAAATGAAATACAAAATTCTAAATCAAATTGCATTTAGATATTATATAGAATCTGATACACTCCAGTTTTAAATGAACCGATATAGAAAATCATATTTTTTAATGTTTGTGTTGTAGCCCTGAAGAAGGCGGAGGTCTTTGAGCTTCCGAAATGTGTTGGCTGCTCTCTAATGTTATTTGTGAATCTATATCAATCAATACTATTTTTATAGGCTGTTGGACTCTAATGCCGCGTACATATGGTCGGAATTTCCGACAACAAATGTTTGATATGAGCTTGTTGTCGGAATATTCGACCGTGTGTATGCTCCATCGAACATTTGCTGTCGGACAACAAAAATTTGAGAGCTGGTTCTCAAATTTTCCGACAACTTTTTCTGACAGCAAATGTCTGATGGAGCATACACACGGTCGTATTTTCCGACAACAAGCTCATATCAAACATTTGTTGTCAGAAATTCCGACCGTGTGTACGCGGCATAAGAGTCCAACAGCCTATAATAATAATAATTTCGACCTTGTGTACACAATTCAACACACAAAAATTTGACGCATGCTCAGAATCAATTTGACGCATGCTCGGAATCATTGAACTTAATTTTTCTCGGCTCGTCGTAGTATTGTAGGTCACCGCGCTCTTGACGTTTGCAATTTCAAACAACATTTGTGTGACTAGTCCAGACCAGGAATCAAAATAGAGAAAGGGATATCACCGCTCCAGGCAGGTCAAATGAAGGTAAAAGCCTCTCTTCCAGATTAGAAGCCGCAGGTGCTGGCAATGCATGTAACAATACAAATTGAAAAAAAATCTGGACAGCCACACTCCATTTAAAAAAATTAATTCAAAAATACATGCCACAGCAGATCAGAACGGACAGAAGAGCTGACGCATTTCACACTAAGCACTGTTTGTTAGTGTGAAACGTGTCAACTCTTCTGTCCGGCTGTCCAGAATTTCTTCTCATTTGCAACATTTGTGTGACTGTGTGTATGCAAGACAAGTGTGAGGGAACATCCCTCGAAAAAAAAATTGATGTCGGAATGTCCGATTGTGTGTACGCGGTATTATTAGAGTACAAGTTTATTTTTGTTTCCCTTTGGGGGGAGATTAACTGTCATCTCCAGTCCTGTAGAAGCAAGAGGACCTAAGTGTGTTGGGACAGTGTTCTTTAGCACCCAAGAAAAGACCAGTGAGCCCCCCCCCATCTCAATGAGCTCTTAACTACTTCCACAGCAGCATAGGTTGCACCCCCCTGCCACCCTGTTGCAGTGCCCAAGGTTGCTCTACTGCCTATCATATCCCTTGGCCTAAAGTTATAGGAAAGTTTCCCAAAGTGGGGGATATCCCCTCCTAGACTGCTGTCACCAGAACAAGTGTCCTCATTGAACGATTTCCTCTTACCTCCTGTTCTGGTTTCACTGAGACATAAAATGTCAGAAAGCCAACATTTTACAGTTGTCAGTGTCACCAAGACAAATATAGGTAGATTCAGGTACCTGGGTGCAAACTTGGGGCGGCGTAGCTTAGCCTGTTTAGGCTACGCCGCCGTAAGTTAGCTAGGCAAGTACATGATTCTCAATGTACTTGCCTGCTAATATACGGCGGCGTAGCCTAAAGCGGGCGGGCGTAAGGGCGCCGAATTCAAATGTCTTGGAGGGGGGCGTGTTTGATGGTAATGAGGCTTGACCTCATGTTTTTTACGTTTTTTTTTAACTGCGCATGCGCCGGGCGCCTACATTTCTCAGTGTGCATTGCGGCTAAGTACGCCGCACGGGCCTATTGATTTCGACGTGGACGTAAACGACGTAAATCCCGATTCGCGGATGACTTACGCAAACGACGTAAAAAATGTGATACTCGCGGCGGGAACGGCGGCCATACTTTAACATTGTTATTCCACCTAATAGATGGAATAACTTTAGGCCTGCTAATGCCTTACGGAAACAGCGTAAATCGACTGCGGCGGCCGGGCGTACGTTCGTGAATCGGCGTATCAACTAATTTACATATTCTACGCCGACCGCAATGGAAGCGCCACCTAGCGGCCATCAAAAATATTGCAATCTAAGATAGGACGGCGCAAGCCGTCGAATCTTAGATATGTTTAAGCGTATCTCTGTTTGAGCATACGCTTAAACATAAGTCGGCGTAGATTCTGAGTTAGGTCGACTTATCTATTGATAAGTCAGCCTAACTCTACCTGAATCTACCTAGTAGAGAGGTGAACATACCTAGTGGGGATATGGACAGCAAAACAACTGGGACATTCTAATCTTTACCTACTCTAAAAATGTAAACACAAGTTGTGGCTATACATACACTTTTTTAATGTATTTCTGTTGAGAAATGAATGCCGCAGCCATTATTATTTATATCAACCTTCATTTTCTAGGTGGGAAAGCCTTTGGGATCCTGAAGGCCCAGCAAGAAATGAGGTTGGAAGAGGTCAATAAGGTAAGATTGGGGGTGTCATCTGGAATATTCTAGTCCAAAAAATGTTTTCACAAAAATTACTTTTTCATAGGCAGACCTGTTTCTTTGATCCAAGTATGTTGAGGCTCCTGGTACAGTATTGGGTCATTTCACCCAAGCATGGGTGGATTCTGTTGGACTGAACCACTAGTAGATTCATAGATGCATGCCACCAAAGCTCTGCCATGCTGCCAACAGAATGTTTTTTAGCCACCCCAGTGGTTCCAACAGCAGTCCTCAACTACCCCATGGTGCCCCAGGCCATATTTTGGAAATTTCCCTTAGATGAAATAGCTGTCATAAATACCAATCCACTGGCATTGATTTAAAGCACCCATGCACGGTGAAGGAAGCCCTGAAAGTATGATCCTTTGGGGATACTTGAGGACTAAAGTTGATAACTACTTCTATTCATCATGCCAAAATGGACAGCTGATGAAGAAAGTGAAGATCTGTTTCCTAAAGAGAGATTGTTTCTATAAAAAGTTCATCTATCTACAAGAACAAGGAAGGGACCTGCTCTAAGGGTTTGTAGTTGTTCTGTTCCCACATGAAGGCGAATGAAGGTATAACTGATAATAGCTGTGTGACTTCTTACCTTCGTATCCAAGCAGTGGGGCAGACAGGACCGGCAGATGTTCAGGTTAGATGGATCCAGACTCAGACATGAAGATGAAATCAGCGTGGGTTTATTCAATCCAAATAAGACAACAAACGGTGATACAATACTGTTCTGTAGTTGTGGTATCAATGCTGACTTGTTAGAATATGTCCTGAGGCTAGCTGCTGTGGCTGCAGAGCTGCTGCTGAGCTGCTGCTAACTACTGCTGACTTCTGCTGACTTCTGCGTGGTCAAAAACTGATGCCTTCACTCGAGCCCAAAAATGTGGAGTGTCTAGTCACACAGCCATGAGGAGATACTGAAAATGGCTGCTCCCAGTGAAGAGACCTGCCCAGCAAGAGTCCACGCCTCCGAATAGAAAAAACTTTACTAACAAGAACAGGGACGTGTGGCATGCAAATTCTGGCCAGCAGATGGCAGCAGTGAAAGAAATGCATGAAAACAAACATGTAGAAATAAAGATTAATAATGTAATGTACAAATAACTATAAGGAGAACAGCACACTCCCCGTCTGAAATTTACGTAAGGAGATTTCACTATGACGAATGTCCATAAAATATAATACAACCTGTAACAAAGAACATGTGAAATGCAATAAACATGACATAGTGGGTTGGCTGACCCATAGCGGGTAAAACTGTGAAGTTCGAGTTCAGTCCTTTTTCATCCTTCAGGAACGTTCTCGATGGGTAATATTAGAATGAGTTCGTTAATCGGCCTTGCAAAAGTTTTAAGCTCACCCTTCCTGAAGATCTTCAGCTCCACCTTTCGGACCTTGCCATCCTTGCTAGGAAGAACCTTTGTAATTAGTCCCATAGGCCAGGTGATCCTTTCGGTTTGTTGCTCCTTCATTAATACGAGGTCTCCTTCTTTCAAGTTTGGTTTTTGATGTTGCCATTTCCTCCTTCCTTGAAGAATATTGAGATACTCTTTACGCCATCTGTTCCAGAAGTAATCTGCCAGGTGTTGTACACGTTTCCAGTGTTTTTGGTAGATATTCCCATGGGTAAATTCTCCACTAGGCGTGAGCATATTGTCCGTTTTTTGGGTAAGTAGAATAGCCGGAGACAGTATGGCTGGTGTTTCAGGATCCATAGATACTGGCACAAGGGGTCTTGAATTGATGATAGCTGAAACTTCAGCGAGAAGAGTGACGAGAGTCTCGTGCGTAAGTCTTGAAGAGTTTACATCCATCAACATAGAATTTAAGATGTTGCGTGAGATCCCGATCATTCTCTCCCAGGAACCCCCCATGTGGGAACTATGAGGAGGATTAAAAATCCAGGTGCAACCTTTCTCCGCCAACTGATCTTGGATAGGCTTAGTGTCGATGTTCAGTTCTCTACAGGCGCCGATGAAGTTACTTCCCTGGTCTGACCTCAACTGTTTCACTGGTCCTCTGATGGCGAAGAACCGTCTTAAGGCATTAATGAGGCTGGATGTGCCCATAGATTCTATCACCTCTATATGAACGGCTCGCACACTCATGCAAGTAAATAGCACGGCCCAACGTTTACTGTTTGCGTGACCACCACGGGTTCTACGTGCGGACACCATCCATGGTCCAAAGACGTCTAGGCCAGTGTAGGTGAAGGGCGGCTCTGTGCATAGTCTATCCGCGGGCAAGTCGGCCATTTGTTGGTGTAGCTGTTTTCCTCTGGCTTTACGACAGTGCACACAGTCATGCAGTAGTTGGGCTACACGTTTCTTCATACCTATAATCCAAAGACCCGCAGACCTTAACTTGCCCTCAGTGATTTGTCTGCCCTGGTGTTCAGTCTTTTTGTGGTAATGTCGGATCAGCAACGTGGTGATATGATGTTTGCTGGGAATAATGACAGGATTTTGCTCCGCAACTCCTAGGTGGGCTTGATTCAAACGACCACCAACTCTGAGCAGGCCAAAAGTGTCCATAATTGGATTTAAGTTAGCAAGAGGTCTTTTTATAGGAATCTGCTGTCTGTTGTTCAAGCACTTCCATTCTACGTTAAATTCCTGCTGCTGGACATGACGTATTATGAGAGACTCGCTATGAGAAATGTCCTCAGCAGAGAATGGTTTATGACAGATGTGCCAACCGTGACAATCTTTATCTTCTTGAGTGTTGTGATAACATCTGGCGATGTGCACTAACCTTGCAATGGTTCTGACAAGTCTCATCCAACTGGAGAAATGTTCAAAACGATGACAGTCAAGCCTGGAGGTCTCCCTTGTTTCGGTGACTAATGCGCTAACTTCGACGCGGATTTCTGGATCATTATCCGGATCCTGGATGCTGTAAACTTCCTGTTCACATTTGTCTGCCCGTCCTAGCAGAAACTCTGGGCCTGTAAGCCGAGTAGATTTAGCAAAGGAACCCACAGACGTAGGCCTGGTGGCGTGATCTGCTGGATTAAGTTCGGATGGTACATAGTGCCATTGTTCGGGTTTGGATGACCTCCTGATTCTCTCAATGCGGTTACTGACGTACACATAAAATCGTTTTTTCTGATTGTAGATGTAACCTAAAACTACCTTACTGTCCGTATAATACTGGACTTCGTCTACGTCGACATCCAATTCTTGTTTAATGAAGTCTGCGATTTCCACCGCTAACACGGTCCCACAGAGTTCGAGTCTAGGAATAGTATGATCAGGCTTGGGGGCTAACTTAGCCTTACCAAAGACGAACCCGATGTGACTCTGAATGTTGGCGTCTGTCACCTTCAGATAGGCAACCGCTGCTATGGCCTCCGTGGAGGCGTCCGAGAACACGTGGAGTTCCTTCTTTACGCTGGAGGCAAGTGAGGTTTTAACATAGCATCTTGGGATGCGGATCTGGTCCAAAGCACACAAAGATTGTTTCCAGGCTTCCCATTTCTGCTCTTTGTCAGAAGGAAGAGGGGTATCCCAATCCTTGATGGTTTCTGAAAGCTGTCTCAGTAGGGATTTGCCCTGTATAGTGATGGGTGCTACAAATCCCAGCGGATCGAATAGGCTGTTCACCACTGATAGGACGCCACGTTTCGTGAACGGCTTGTCTGCGCAGCTTATTTGAAACCCAAAGGAGTCGGCTGAGAGATCCCATCTGAGGCCCAAGCTCCTTTGAACGGGTGGACTGTCCAGTCCCAGGTTAATGTCCTTGAATCCAGGTGCATGATCACCCGACTCAAAGGCCTGCATTACGGCCAGGCTGTTTGAAGCAATTTTGTGTAGTCTAAGTTTAGCTTGGTACAGCATGCTTTGAGTTCTTTTGAGCAGATCGATAGCCGCTTCCTCAGTTGGTAGTGATTTGAGTCCATCGTCTACGTAAAAGTCTTTCTCTACAAAGTCTCTGGCGTCTGTACCGTACTTTGATTCTCCCTCTAACGCAGTTCTCCGAAGGCCGTACGTTGCTACGGCAGGTGAAGGGCTATTTCCAAATACGTGTACCCTCATTCGGTACTCCACCACTTCTGCGTTAGTGTCGTTGTTTTTGTGCCACAGGAACCTGAGGAAATCCCGGTGGTCCTCCCTGACTACGAAACAATGGAACATCTGTTCGATGTCAGCGGTGATGGCGACAAGCTCCTTCCTGAACCTCATCAGCACTCCCACTAGGTTATTCGTCAGATTAGGACCTGTGAGGAGGACATCATTAAGGGATACGCCTTGATGTTTGGCGCTCGAATCGAAAACGACCCTAATTTGATTAGGTTTCCGTGGATGATACACTCCGAATGAAGGCAGGTACCAGCACTCTTCGCTCTTTCTTAGGGGTGGAGCTGGTTCTGCGTGGTTGTTACGGAATATTTTGTCCATAAAGGCGACAATGTGTTCTCTCATCTCAGGCTTGCTGTTCATGGTACGCTGAAGAGAGTTAAATCTGGATTGCGCTTGCTCCCGATTGTCTGGGAGCCTTACCCTGGTGGTTCGGAAGGGTAATGGAGAAACCCAGTGATTGGTTTCATCTTTAAAGAACTCACTGTCCATTATCTTAATGAACTCTCTGTCTTCTATTGATAAGGCTACCTTATCATCATCCTTGGTTGTGCGAAAGACTGATCTCCCCAAGTCGTCAGCAAAGAGGGGAGAAATTATGTCAGGTGGTTGTACGAGGTCTGGAGACTTCTCTTTCACTTCATAGTGATGAGGACACGGCTTAATGCAAGTTGTGCGTCCGTCTCCACGCACGTACGTTTTGAAGGAGTCGATTTCTGGTTGATCCAGGCATACGTTTCCTATGACTACCCATCCCAGGTCCAGCCTCTGGGCATATGGTGCGTAGTCGGGACCATTACACTGTTGGCGCACCTTGTGCACCCTTAGATTGTCTCTGCCAAGCAGGAGTAGAATCTCAGCATTGTTGTCCATAGGTGGGATAACGTTGGCTAGGTGCCTTAGGTGCGGTTGGTGAAACGCAGCTTCTGGGGTAGGAATCTCATCCCTATGGTTGGGTATTTGATCGCATTCAATCAGTGTTGGTAGGGGTATTTCGGTATTCCCACTGATGGGGGAAGCAATGAATCCTTGCGCCCTCCTGCCGCTAGTCTCAATGCGGCCTGAGCAGGTGTTTAAGATGTAGGGTTCTGATGGTCCCTTTATCCCGAAGGCTTCAAAGAATTTAGGTCCTGCCAGGGACCGGTTGCTTTGGTCATCGATGATGGCATACATTTTTACTGCCTTTTCTGGTAGTCCCTCTGGATAGACCTTGATTAGGCATATTCGGGCACAACATTTCTCACCCTGGCCCTCGCCACATACTTCCAAACATGAGCAGGAAACATCGGCGGCTGCGTTAGCGTGGTTCTGGGGCTCCCCGCCATGACTTGGAGCGGGACTGGTGGCGACGGCAGCTGGTGAGTCTCTGTGCAGTGGAACTGGGTGCATAGCCGAGGCATGTCTTTCACTATGACACTCCTCACACTTGATGATGGATTTACAGTCCTTAGCCATGTGCTCCAATGAAGCGCAGCATCTGAAACATACCCCAAGCTCGCTGAGGAACTTCTTGCGCTCCTGTATGGGTTTGGATCTAAACCCTCTGCATTTGTTCAGTGAGTGTGGTTTTTTATGAATGGGACATTCACGATTGATGATGAGGTATTGTACTGTTTACCCGTGGGTGCTGCATAAGATGGTAGGTTAGTCTTTCTAACACTCACGCTGCTCTTGAAGTCTCTGTGTTTATGCATGGCACTCTCATACCTTGGTGATGGTGTCGCTGGAGCTGTAGTGTTGAACTCCAGGAAATCGAGGCTGGGGTCATTCCTCATCTGGGACTGTTCTTCAATGAATCTGCAGAAATGAATAAATGGGGGAAAGGTGATGTCATGCACCCTTTTGTACCTTGAGACGGATGCCGCCCACTTTTCTTGCAGGCTGTATGGTAATTTCACGACAATTGGGTTCACTCCATGGGCTGTATCCAGGTAGCATAGCCCGATCAGACGAGGGTCTCTTTTGGCAAGCTCTAGTTCCATGAGCAGGTCACTCAAATCCTGAAGCTTATGGACGTCCTTAAGATTGATCTTTGGAATGTTCTGCAATCTCTTAAATAGGGCCTTCTCTATAGCTTCTGCACTGCCAAAGGTACGTTCGAGTCTCTGCCAGGCGGCAGCGAGACCTGCTTCTGCTTGTCCCACATAGACAGTTCTGAGGCTCTTGATGCGATTTGTGGAGCTTGGACCCAGCCATGAGATCATGAGGTTGAGCTCCTTCTCTGCGTCTAGTTTGAGGTTGGCAATGGTGGCCTTGAAAGTTGCCTTCCAAGCTCTGTAGCTCTCTGCACGGTCATCAAATTTTGAGAGACTTGTGTTAATTAGCTCTCTGCTCGCCATAATCCTGGCCAACTCAGACATATCTGATTTCTCACTGCTTGTTGCCACGACAACCTGTGGTGCCGCCGGGGCGTGTAGGCTTTGCGGCGTGAAAGGGTGAGATGCATCCAGGTAGAATGATGCTGCTGCAGGATTGAGCTGTGATCTAGTCTCTGTAGATCGTGAGGACTGCTGCTTGAGCTGTTGAGGTAGGCCAGGAAACGCCTGATGGCCCTTTTTGTAGTTTCGTAATAACTGTCCTTGAGAAGGCACATCTGGGTGAACACCATCAGATTTCTCGGGTGCTGTAAGTGACACTGGCACTGTAGGTGGACATGACTTTGAGGTTTCGGCGTTGTCAGCTTGGATGGTACTGCATACTGGGGGTAATGCAGATAATTGTTTCAGCACATAGTCGCTGGTGCGGTAAGCTGAATCTTCTACCTCCTGTGGTAGCGAGCAGACTGGATCAAGACCTTGGCTTAATGCTTGCTCAAGTAGTCTTACTTTAGCTAATGCAACTTCCTCTTCCATCTCTGATTCAAGAATCTTTATTCGAGCCTCTGCTTCTGCTTCTGCCCTCTTGGCCTCTGCTTCTGCGTCTGCCCTCTTGGCCTCTGCTTCTGCCCTCTTGGCCTCTGCCTCTGCGTCTGCCCTCTTGGCCTCTGCTTCTGCGTCTGCCCTCTTGGCCTCTGCTTCTGCTTTTGCCAGAGCTTCTTTTTCAGTGAAGGAACGTCTGGCTTTGGATTGCTCTGCGTTTATGCGGGCCTCTAGTAGTCTGTCGCTTAGGGTTGAGCTTCTTGAGCACGATGATCTGTATGACCGAGAGGAATGTTTGGATGAATTTGATCTGTGTGATCTAGTTTCTTGCAAATGGGAGATGCGGAGTTCCGCTTTATCTTTAGCAAGCAGCACCATGGTGTCTCTTTGAATGTCTATAGATTCTGCCTTGCTCAGTTCTGAAAGGGCTTCATCATTATTAACGTTTTTTAGAAAGGTTATATACCTTGTGAACAGTCTCTTGTATCCTTCATGAGCTGTGTTCAGCCGCCTGATGCCAACTTGTAAGCTTGAGGTATCACCAGAGGATTTAAGTCCTGACATGAGGGAGGAAACTCGCTCCCATAGCTCTTCCAGGTTATCGCATAACTCATCTTTTGTGGTTTGATAGTTTTCCCTGACCTTTATTGTCGGTTTGAGGGAGCGTCTTGGTCGCACGACTTGGTCTGCTGGAAGTGTGGGTTCTGCTTCCTGTACTTCTTGGTGATCAGTATCAGGCTGCATTAGCTCTGTTTCATCACTGGGGAACTGTGCAAGGTCCTTTTTGTCCATTTTGATTTAAGGTGCGCTGTCTCTTTAAGAAAATAAACTTTTGAATTGGGGGCTGAAAATTGCAGTGTGGCTGCGCTGGGGCACTCTGGCAAGGTTCCTCAGGTGTTTTAAGTGATTTGCGGGGGTTTAGGTTAGAGAGGGACCCCGTGTGCGTTAACAGTTCTGCTATGCGAGCAAAGGTTGATATGGGATATAGGAAATGGCTTGATGAGTTGTGGAGGGCTTTCAGGCAATAGTAAAGATACTGTGGACATGCGGTGCTTGCCCTTAGACTTGTGGAACATGCACTGTAGCTGGGCAGATTCGCTGCAGATAGGCCTGTTGCAGGGGGATTCCTTAGTGTGGTAACTCTGAGGGAATCTGTGACTGGGGTGTGGACATTAAGGCAGTTTTTGACTGTTCTGTTCCCACATGAAGGCGAATGAAGGTATAACTGATAATAGCTGTGTGACTTCTTACCTTCGTATCCAAGCAGTGGGGCAGACAGGACCGGCAGATGTTCAGGTTAGATGGATCCAGACTCAGACATGAAGATGAAATCAGCGTGGGTTTATTCAATCCAAATAAGACAACAAACGGTGATACAATACTGTTCTGTAGTTGTGGTATCAATGCTGACTTGTTAGAATATGTCCTGAGGCTAGCTGCTGTGGCTGCAGAGCTGCTGCTGAGCTGCTGCTAACTACTGCTGACTTCTGCTGACTTCTGCGTGGTCAAAAACTGATGCCTTCACTCGAGCCCAAAAATGTGGAGTGTCTAGTCACACAGCCATGAGGAGATACTGAAAATGGCTGCTCCCAGTGAAGAGACCTGCCCAGCAAGAGTCCACGCCTCCGAATAGAAAAAACTTTACTAACAAGAACAGGGACGTGTGGCATGCAAATTCTGGCCAGCAGATGGCAGCAGTGAAAGAAATGCATGAAAACAAACATGTAGAAATAAAGATTAATAATGTAATGTACAAATAACTATAAGGAGAACAGCACAGTAGTGGTGGCGGTGTGACCCCCATATGTGGGTGGCACGGCATGGATCTGGAAGAAGTGTAGACACACAATGGTTACACATAACAAACACGTAGTGGAGTTTTTTCAAATTAAACTGGTCGTAAAGGTTGAAGTTTTTTTACTTTCATGCATTCTATGCATGATGATAAAAAAATATTTATTATGCAGCTCCTCCCGCAGCCCCCCCTCCAAATACTTTTACCCAAGCCCGATCCAGTAATCTGCACGAGAGTGGCTGCTCTTCCGGGTCTCTGCCCCCTCATTGGCTGAGACATAGCAGCGGGAGCCATTGGCCAATTAGAAGAGAGCAGGGGCGGGACTTAGCCCCGTTCTGTTTGTCTTATAGAGACACAGAGGAGGGCTCGGGAACGAGCATGCACAAGTGCCCCATAGCAAGCGGCTTGCTATACAGGCACTTGGAGAACAGTGAAGCACCAGCAGGGAACCTGAGAAAAGAAGGATGGAGCTGCTGTGTGCAAAAGCATTAAACAGAGAAGGTAAATATAATGTTCGATGTTTTTATTTTTTTTAAATGTAACCTTTTAATATCACTTTAATCCAATGTATCCCTTGTGCTGCTGGCTCCTTGAAAACTTCCTCCTCCAATGCCCCTGCCACCATATTGATCCAGTGCAGCCAGGGGTTCATAGAACTGCGGGAACTATAACAGGCACCCATCAAGAGTGCCCAACTATGCCTGGGTTTCCCCTCCCTCCCATTCACAGATGCCAGTACTACAGCTTCTGTGAATGAAACATGATCTATGAATGAAGTGGGTGAACCTTTAAATCATCCACCCATCCTCCATTCAGAGATTCTGTATCACAATCATATTGTGGTCCCAGCTTCAATGAAAGGAGGAGGTGAGTTTAAAGGGTGGGCATAGTCAGGCACTCTTGATGGGAGCTTGTCACAGCTCAGCTTTACGAACGCAAACCGTCCGTGTGAAAGGGCCCAAGGGACACATCACAATAAGTAAGTAATGTCCCTTGTGCTGATTTTTTTATTTTTTTGGGGCTAAACTAGGGATTTGAGCTCATCACATATCTAACAAAAAGATAGAAATTTTGAGAAATGGACTATAGTTTAGTGTTGTGTTTTTGTACAACTACTCACAATGTCTTATCTCTGGATGTCATCCAATGCTGTGTTGGATTCAGAGGTTCAAGAACTAAGAACCAAGAAAAAAAAAACATAACTATCTATGAAAGCTAGTAATGACATTCTATAGAATCGTTTTCAGCTGGTTCTGGCTGTTTGAATGGAAATCAAATGTTTCCTGTGCCGTTGGAAGTATATACAGTGTATATAAGGCCTCAGTGTGAAATAAGGAGGTATTCATGAATTCATTGTGAGTCGTCCTGTACCCAGCAGAGTAGTGAGTAGAGCTGGCTGATTGCCATGCCTGGTTATCAGTAATACCTGCCCACTGTCCACTGTAAATGTCTCCCTTTATCTCTGACTGCAAGAAATGAGGGCGATGTTATATAGAAAAAAGGAAATCTGTACTGAGAAAGTATATAGGTTTCCATTGCTGAGCTATACCTTTGGAAATTATTTTCTCCTGTTCTGAAGATCTAAAAAGTTTAATGCTTTCATTGACCCAGAACCAGTATTCGGAGTAGATTCCTCCTAAAGCCCAACAAAACGTTCAGTTTAACCACTTCAGCCCCGGAAGAATTTACCCCCTTCCTTACCAGAAGCTGCCATTAGTGGATTGATGTTTTATGGTTACACAACCTATCACATTGCTGTAATCTTTTTACATGGACTATAGACTGAAGGACTTATGAATAAATGGTTGTGGAACAAATCATTTGAGTTTCCATTATTTCTTATGGGGAAATTTGCTTTGACATACAAGTGCTTTGGATTACAAGCATGCTTCCGGAATGAATTATGCTCGCAATCCATGGTTTTACTGTATACTGTAGAAGACATTGCCTTGTAAGCAGTACTGAAAGAGTTACTTCTTCACGTTGTGGCTGCAGAAAAAGGAATAAATATTCTTGGCTTGCAGCTTCCCTTATCTCTGGGTTGAAATCCCCTTTCTGAAGGTTAAACTCATAGTGAAAGTGAAGGAAGAAAGAGGGAAGTGGGCCCCTCCCGATATTGAGTGACGGGAGAAAGCATACAGGTTATCTGCGAGCAACAAGTACTAATGTGTGCACCTGCCATAATGACCTGAGCCTCGCTCTTCTGCTGTTTTCTAATTAATGCAACTAGCGTGCTATGTCATATCAGTAAATGGAACCTGAAAGTTCTTCTAATCTAGTAGTAGCAATGTACGAATGACAATGGTTGCCTGAAGAGGTCTGCTCTAAAAACTGGGAAAGGGAAGGATTTCTGCATGGTCCAGATAGGCTGTGGCTTAGGGGAGTCATTCTCAACCAAGGCGCCTCCAGAGGTTAGTAGGGGTTCCTTAACCCAACATTGGATGGCGTCTACATATTTCCGGTACCAGTCCAGGTGCAATCAATAGATCTTGTATTGTAGCACAGGCAGAACTTTTATTGTAGTCAAGGCAAACTGTTCACAAACTTACTCTGTGAGAGAAGACCTGACTGGGAGCACTCGCGAATACCAATAGCGTGTAGCGGAGCAGGTATCCGCCCAGCTGACAGCGTCTGTCTGGAGGGACAGTATGCGGCCTGGCCATCTTGTACCCAAACAGGAAGAAGTCCGAGGCAATTGCGGGCCCTAAGCTTTCTATTCTCGCCTGGAACCTCTCCCTGCCGCTAATACTGTCCCTGACAAATGGGGAACCTGTTTCTACACTAACCACACGTTAATTCATGCAAAAACCTGGGATGCAGGGACCTTAAATAGACGGACCCAAAATGTCTGCCAGGTGTAACCTGGATGCAGTGTAGCCAATCAGAATGCTGCCTCTAGGAACCAGGAAACAATGCAAAAGCCAAGTTTCTTTCGACTTCCTCTCCAGGCTGTGATGTCGCTCCAGTTGGACGCCAATTTATTGGTTTTAGCAGGGGTTTTCCATAATCTGAAAATTATTTTAAGGATTCTTGTGGGGTAAAAAGGTTGGACTAGGAGGTAAGACTGCCAGGGTTGGCACACATCCACCCCTACATCATGGTGCTGAGGGTTAATAACTAATTTTCTTAAAAAATTGAGAATACCACACTGCCCACCTATTCCATCCATCTAGGTCCCTTCACAGTTTATGCTTATTGTTAATGTTCTAGCTTACTGTGTACTTTCTTACCCACTCTGGCTCCACACACCTAGACACAAGTCCATTTACACCTGCCAGTCCACAGGGGTGATTACAGGGGGTACGGTCAGGTTCACCTGAAAAGCTGACAGACAGACCTGATCGGACCCTATGTGTAAAAGGGGCCCTAGGCCTCATTCACTTGGGTGAAATTATCTATATGCCCAAGCGAAGGGCCACCTTTACCTGTCAAGCATGTTTAGGTGTTCCTTGTAGACCTGTGAGGCAGCCTGTTGAAATCAATGACTGATGGCTGGCTGTACAGACCTGCCTGAGCATCCCAGAGTGCACAACCATGCAGGTCCTACAGGAGGGTGACCACGTGTCCCGGATTGCCCGGGACAGTTCCGCATTTTGCAGGTCTGTCCCAGGCACATTCATTCCAGGACAATACAGTTCCAGGAATGAAACTGACACAGCCACCCCCCTGGCCAATCTGATGCCCCCAAAAAAGGCCGCCATATCACCGCTTTACTCACTGACAGTACTTGTCCTGGCCAGGAATGCTTGAAGGAGCACAATCCCGCCCCCTGCTTGTGATTGGAGAAATCATAAATCCCGCCTTGTGTCCAATAACTGTGCTGTGATTCGTTACAGCACAAGCTGATTTTTGGGAAGGGAGGGTGTCCCTGAATGGTAGTTTGGAAATGTGGTCACCCTACCTTACAAACGATGTTCGGATCCATGCACAAGGCCCATAACAAATGTATACTTCATGATGCGCATGGAGGTCTATGCAGGCCCATGCTGCCTTCACAACCCTGCACAGAGCAGGTGGCTGAAGACAGCCCTTGGTGCGAGTATACAGATTAATATGCCAGTGTGACTGATGCCTTACAGTCTGCCGGCAGCTGTGTTATGCTTTCCAGCTGCACAAAAACGCCGGAATCGCATGCACAGGGGCTACACATACAATGTTCATAAGGCCTTACAAGGGTCTCTCTCTCTCACATCCCTGACAGATATAAGAAACTTGATATAAAGAACAAATACCCACCTGTACCTGAAATATTACGCTATAATTTCCTCTCCTATCCTTAAGTCACATTTTGGCCTTCCAGTGATTCCTCCCTCATCCCTTGGGTGTATTGGAGTTAACGAGAAGTTAATCTCATTCACCTTACAAAAGAATTAGTAATCATTGCACAATGCAATGTTTCTCGGCTCCTGCCCTTCTATAAATACCCGCCGTTAATCACAGTGATTACGGTAATTATCATACTATACTGCTCACACACACACACTGCTTAGGGGAAACATGAATCAATGGCATCGGAGACAAAACAAGCATGGGCCACAATCCAAGAGTCATAGATTACGGAGTGAACCTGTGTCGCCGTTCGTAGTAGTGAGGTCAGACCAGTCAAATCACATGCTCTTTGCATTTCAGGTCAGCCTTGTCGTAATACTTATTAATTAAATGGTGTACATTCATTAAACACAAGCTGCAGGGTCAGGGAGAATGTATTAATCTTATGTACCAGTTTTATGGACCAACACACATTTTACAGAAATCATCACATCATTGTCTACTCTGCCCTCATAGGAGCTTATACTCCATTGTCCGCTCAATAGCCTTACAGTTGAACACACTTGTCCGGTTGGGTAGAAGTTAATTTAACATCCAACGCTACTTTTTGTTAACCACTTGGTTAAATCAGCTGCATGTATTCCATTTGCATCACAACAAAGGGTATAGAAAAGCCCATGCTCCACCAGCGTGCTGCAGAGAAGGACTCTTGCTGTCTGTGGTTGATCATACACTGTACAATCTCCCTAAGAACCCAATTACACCTGTACATCGTGCTAATGTGTATTTTTCACGTGGCAACATAGGGCAGCTCATTCACTTGAATTGGTTGCCCTAAGGGCAACAACGTGCCATAAGAAGGTCCCACACCTTTTTGGGTAGTGAGTGTTGCATTTTTTTTACCGTGCATGATGTGCCGTTAACAATTATTGGCATTGCAAGCGCAATGTGTTTATTTTTTTACGGGAGCACATGCAGAAATCAAAATTTCTGCGTGCGTTTCAGGAACTTTCAGATGTGAATAGGGGCCTTCGATCTACAATTAACTTTGTGGTGTAAAAGCCTGCCTGATTTGATATTATTAAACTAGAATGCTTAGGTTTATACTCAAATAATAAACCTTTGGCTCTAAAAGGAATCGTACAGAGGTTGAACAATTCGATTGTAAAGAGCACTGATCTCTAAACTGTGGCCCAGGGGCCAGATGCAGCCCCACGTTTGCCTTTATCTGACCGTTGGGGCACTATTCCCAGGGCCGGCCTTAGGTGTTCAGGCGCCCTGTGCGAGCTAATCCTGTGCCCTCCCCCCCCATCTTCACCCCTCGTTCCCTGGTCACCTAAACATACACAAAGAGGAAAAAAATATTTGTAACAAATAATTTGTTTTAATTTAACTTTACATTACACAGCACCCTGCAACTCTGTACCCCTTTACATTACACCCCCTGCATGTTACACAGACCCCCCTTCAGTGCAGACTTCCCTTTAGTGTATCCCCCCTTCAATGCAGCCCCCCCGTTCAGTGCAGCCCCCCCCCTTCAGTGCAGCCCACCCTTCAGTGCAGCCCCCCCTTCAGTGTAGACCCCTCGTTCAGTCTAGCCACCCCTTCAGTACCTCAGATCAGTGCGGCGGCACATGCACAGCAGGTCCCCTCCCCCTGTTTACACATAAACAGAGAGGAGGGGGAGGCAGCTTCACTCGGCTGTGCCTGTGTGACATCCGGGATCGCACAGACAGGCAGCCCGTGGCTGCAAGAGGAGGGGATGGTAGGTGCAGTGGTCTCATCCTGCACACCCCCTCCCCACTGTAGCTAGCTCGCCTCTCCCTGCCTGTGCCAGTGTGCCGCTGCCTAAACCCGCGGCACTGCCACCGCGGTTGTAATACAATCACGGAGGGGGGTGACGGTCTGACACCCCCCCCAGTGTGTGGTACACCCCACTCGCCCCCCCCCCAGTACGCCTCTGGATGGCCGCACGGCGCCCCTGTTGCCCATGGCGCCCTGTGCCGCCGCACAGCTCGCACACCCCAAAGGCCGGCCCTGACTATTCCATCCGCGGACACCAAAAATGAGGCACTTTTTCTCCCACTGATACTATCAAAAGGGCAAATTCCTTTCGCTGACACCAACAATAGGGCACAATTCCTTTTGTTGACGCCAACAATGGGGCACAGTTCCTTTTGTTGACACCAACGATGGGGCACAGTTCCTTTTGTTGACACCAATGATGTGGCACAATTCGTCCCACTGACACCAAAGATAGGACATTTCTACCCCCACTGGCCTTAGTTCGGCCCGCTAAAGTCTTAGGACTGGCTCACGCTTGAACTAGTGTTCGCACTAGACGAGAATCGTTTTGCGGCCTATTTTTTTTACCACTTGTACAGGTGTTTTAAAGCATTTTTTGCAGGCTTGTGAGCCTTGAGCATTTTTTTACAATTATTTTTAGTCAATGGAAAGCTAGTTAGATGCATGTTTTTCAGGCCCTCCCATTGACGTCTATTGTAGCCAAAAACACTTTAAGCTTGTATTTCCACTGACATCATTGAGGAAGACTCCAGTGCTCTGCATTTGCTTCCAGGTCCCTTGCTGGGCAGCTTGGCTGACGCATTGTGAACACAGGAGATTGGCTGCTCAGCATGGGCTGCATTCAGATAATGCTTTACATTTTCTGAATGAATGCAAAGTGTTCTCTGATTGGACAAGGTGGAAAATCAAATGACGATTGTCGATTTTACCTCACGAACTACTAGAAAATTAAATACATTTTTAGAAAATTTAAACGTTTCATCTATATTCTACTGGTGCATGGCATGCTTTAGACTTCAGCTTATTCATATCATAGTAATGATGTAAAGCTTTGACTTACTGCAGTTTGATCTGCTCCTTTGTCTATCCCAACATTCTAGCTACAAGGTGGCCTAGACCTGTACTGAAGTTTTGATGGTCATCATTATGGTCCCCATTCCTTTGGAGGCCTGAATTTACAGAAAGGCCATAGGAACCCAAACGTACAGAGGTCAAATTAAATGCAGAGGCTGCTTTATTATCCTCCTACATTTCTTACTGATGTAAGAGCAATGATGAAAAATAACAACATAAGGCATGCTAATCACAATTGAGGAGCTAGCATTACTGTTAGGGAGCCAGGGAACATGTCTTTCCATTGACAACAATAGAAAATGCTTTAAAAATCCCATTAGTATGAACATTGGCTACCTGCCTCCTGGGATCCATCCAGTCCTGGAATATAATGATGCCACAGTAACTCTTTAAGATCGACTTGAACCTACTTTCTGATGCATACATAGCCCAAACTGTGTCTACTTCAACTGAAAACAGATCTGTATCTCGTCTGACTTTGTTGTTGAAGTGAGTGACATTTGGGTTTCATGTACACTAAAGATGAAGTGGGGACCTAAAGCCCAACTATCTGACAATTCTACTTGCACTGAGGCTGCACCCGCACTCCAAGGGTTGATAGGTCTAGAGGAGATTAAAAGATTTTTACTTACCTCATCCTCCATGCCACCAAGAGATGGCACTCCCCCATGCTCCGGTGGTGCACTGTCCCTCAAAATCCTTATATCCAATGCCAGAATATAAACCACGCATTGTTCTTGATGATGTTGCGACCTTAGACTGCTAAAGCTTGGGGAAAAAACGTTGTGGGAACTGAACTAGTAGTGTGTAAGATCTGGTAAGTCACTGCTAGGAGGTCGAGATACGAGTGCCAATCCAAAAAGTACCGAACACATTTCGGCGGTCCAAAATGCTCCCTTCATCAGGACTCGATTGAACACAATGTGAATGGACTAGAATAGAATTGGACTTTTAATGTGGTTCTAAAGCTTTTTTTTTCCTCCTGGGGTGCCCCACTGACACTCCACAATACGTAACAGATTATAGCGCACACATACAAAAATGACATTTATCCTGCAAGGCTAGTTAAAAACACCACTGACACTCCAGGCCCCTCCCCTTCGTCGGGTATCCCACGGAAAGCCGCTTTCCATGGGGCCACCTGTGCATGCTCGCTCCTGAGCCCTGTTGCTGCTTCGATTGACACAGAGAGCATGTGTAAATCCTACCCCTACCCTCCCCCCCCCCCTGCTCCTGTGTCACAGGATTTTATTGGCAGCAGCAGTACTTACCTGCTATGTGCAATGTTTTGCACAGAGCAGCCTCAATCCTCCTCTTCTGGGTTCCCCCTGCCGATGCTCCAGGCCCCTCCCCTCGTCAGGTTCCCCCCACAGAAAGTCGCTTGACACAGACAGCGGGGCTTAGTCCCACCCCAGCTCCCGTGTCACAGGATTTGATTGACAGCCATTGGTTCCTGCAGCTATCAATTTGTCCAATGAGGAGCGAGACAGAGGCGGGAGCCGCTGCGCTCATGCACATCGCTGGATCGAATCGGGCTCAGGTAAGAAAAAAGAGGGGTCTGGGGAGGGCTGCAGAACAGGAGGTTTTTGACCCTAATGTATGAATGCATTAAGGTGAAAAACCATAAGGCTTTTTAAACACTTTAATGTTATTTCTTTCAGTGTGATAACAAGAACAGACCTTCTCTGCAGCTGGGTTGGCATCGCGTTTGATCAAGCCCTGATAAAAGGAACATTTTAGAACCCTAAAACGCATTGAACACAATGTGAATGGATTAGAAGTGAGCTGGAACTATTAATTTTATTTATTCCAGTGTGTTTGCAAGAACCTGGCAGGGCTCGAAGAGAAGTTTACTGGGCAGCTGCAGTTTTAGGGATGTGAGTTCTATTACAAAATGCTGGAGGAGGCAGCTCTGTCCAAAACTGCACTAAAAGCTAATTTAAACTCTAAAAATATTTTTGCAGTGTAAGCAACGTACTTTGCCATTCTATCAGTTTCCTCCCCCCACCCCACACTCCTAGTGTGAGAGGTAGGTGTAGTCTGGTGTGAATAGACCCTTAGAATTCAACGTTGCATGGGGGGAAAATAAAGCAGGCGGTTGAGCTCTGGTTTTGCCATTCCTGATCACCCACCGAAAGCAAGGTATGCAGCCGCTCAGGGCTGAACACGTCATGCCAAAAATTAAAAGGTAATACCACCACTCAGTGCAAAAGTGAATGGGGCAGTGCCACAACCGCTTGCAATGCATGCAATTGCAGAGCTGTGGGTCAACTTTTTGAGGGTTAAAACCGTCAGTGAGTTTGTGGCATATTGCCTCCTCACCAGCTGTAAAACTTCCTATGAAAAGTGATGGACTGTAAGCCCTGGCTTACACTAGAACAGGGTGCAGGAAACCTGAGATCCGTGCCCGTTTCCCACACAGCATTTCAAATGCACTGCCCTTGTGATCTGCAGTAAGTGTTGGCGCAATGGTAATGATACCCCAAAGGCAGGTGGCCAACGCAGTGCATTTGCCTGTACAAATGTAACATGCGATCTGGGTAAAGTGTGTTTCCAAAATACTGTATGCACTACTTCGATGCGATGCGGTATGATTTCAGCCCATTCAAAATGATTGGGTTGAAATCACAACACATGGAATCACATGGTGAATCGCACAGGCATGTGGTGTGCATTCCTGTGAGATTCATGGGCAATGCATAGTATGAACCTAGCCTAAATCGCTTTTCAGAGAGTTGTGTCAAGTGTGACACAGTGCTGACAGTCTCTGTACATGCTTATAGGAGGAACAGTGATAGCGTCATCAGGGACTGCTTTTCCTTCATTGTTCAGACTGGGTGCAGATTGGTCCATCCAACACTATCCTCTCCTGACAAAGCTGTTGTCCCCTTTGCTCCTCTATAGATAAAGGTGTCACCCCAAGACGGGAAGTATTTTACTGGCCAGATCACCAGGGGGGAAAAAAACCTAAAATTAAATAAACAAAGAAAACTAATACAGCTACTACATTAAAAACAGACCTCACCACAAAAACTTATTTTTTTGTATCTGGTCCCAGCCCCCTCCCACAATTAGATATATACTGTATACATTTTTTTATGTATTTTTAATGTTTGTGCTGTAGGGCAGGGCTTGTGCTTTTCTCCCCTAGGAGAGAATTCTATTGCGCCCGATCCATATGCGTACCGATGTGTCTCGGCACCTCTTTATCATATATTAGATTTTTCTTTACCTACAGCAGAGAAACCTGAGGTCACCAATCTGGCTAAACAGGACTTGCCAGGTAAAATAGTTATGATAATTACTTCCGCTGCGTGATTAGCGATTTCACGTTTACTCCTATAGATCTTACAGCTATAAAAAGAATGTGTGTGCAATTCAGCCTGGCAGGATGCATCCGGAGGTGCCCTTTAAACGGCACCATTGCGAACAACAGGACGGTTTGTATGGTTTGTATAGCTGCATTGCGTTGCAGTCAGCTGAAACCAGGAAACAGATTGCAATATTACACAATATATTCACAGGGAATTCTCCCAGAGATAATCCCTTAATGAGTGACAGGAAATCTACTTTGAGGATCGGGCTCCCTCAATGTTCTTTAGACTTCATAAAAGAATGTTATATCACAGCCTGATCGTTTTATTTAACAGACCATGTATACACTTATGATCGGCCTCCCAACGTTTATTGCTGTGGCCACTGGATCACCTAAGATAGGGTGACCAGAGATCCCCGTTTTCCGGGGACAGTCCCCGGATTGAGGACACTGTCCCCGGACCAAGTCTGTCCCTGATTTTGTCCCCGGATTGGATTTGAACATGGGCTGGGGCAATTTTAAAGACAGTCAGTGCAGAATAAAAAAAAAAAAAAACAATTCTAAATTACACACCCCCCGCCGCTCCTACTAGCTTAGGGGGTGTATTTTCTTTTTATTATCTATGCCCCTTTCTGATGATCATGTGCTGGTCGGAGCGGAGGGAATATTTCTTCAGTTTTGGACGCATGTCCATTCAGATCCAGTCGCATATTCTTCTGGCTTGGCTCAAGTCCTGGCCAGCCTCCTGCCTGCTTATCGCCTTGCCTTCCCTGGCGGAGTGATCTTCCTCTGCTCCCCACCCAGTAGTAGCCAAGGCCCGCAGAGTTATGCCCTGTATACACGATCGGTCAATCCGATGAGAACGGTCTGATGGATTTTTCCATCAGTTAACCGATGAAGCTGACTGATGGTCAGTCGTGCCTACACACCATCAGTTAAAAAAACAATCGTGTCAGAACGCGGTGACGTAAAACACGACGACGTGCTGAAAAAAACTAAGTTCAATGCTTCCAAGCATGCGTCGACTTGATTCTGAGCATGCATGGATTTTTAACCGATGTGCCTACAAACGATCGTTTTTTTTATATCGGTTAGGTATCCATCGGTTAATTTTAAAACAAGTTTCACATTTTTGAACCTATGGATAAATAACCGATGGGGCCCACACACGATCGGTTTGGTCTGATGAAAACGGTCCATCAGGCCGTTCTCATCGGATTGACCGATCATGTGTATGCAGCATAAAACTTGACAGGCTGTGAGGCGGGTGGCAATGGGCAGAGAGTCGCTGATTGCCGCCATTACTAGTAAAAAAAAAAAATGTCCCCGGATTTAATTTTTTAAAATCTGGTCACCTTAACCTAAGATCCCCACACATGTTACAATCTGATTGTACAATCAACTTTTAGATTTACTGACAGCTATGTAGTGCAAATGTGTGCCTGATTGGATAGTTTAACTGGGTCCTCATAGCTTTGGTAAATTGAATGCCTCCTGCACATGGGTGTATAAATGTATTCTCCAAATTTGCTGCATTTTTATGGCAGATAAAAAAAACGCTGTTAATGTTGCGTATGCACGCGGGTTTATGCACATATGTCATTGAGCGTGAACAAATCCTACTAGAATTTTCATTATTTCTGGCCATTGGAAAAAATGTATGCTCATACTGTATGTCCTTTCTGGGTTTTTTTTGTGTGTACAATTCTCCTTGAGGACGTTGAAATAATTTACTTAGAACCCCCTAACATTTATATACATTTATATATATATTTTTGTCAGACACCCTAGGGAATAAACTCGAGATTGTT
The DNA here is from genome assembly GCF_905171775.1 of Rana temporaria. NCBI lineage: Eukaryota > Metazoa > Chordata > Amphibia > Anura > Ranidae > Rana > Rana temporaria. The sequence goes on from NC_053497.1 coordinate 140,591,482, forward strand.
GCAATACTTACACCATATTTGCGCAGCGGTCTTACAAATGCATTTTTTGGGGGGAAAAAAAACTTTAAAACAGTAAAGTTAGCCCTATTTTTTTCTATGTTGTGAAAGATAATTGCGCCTGCTCGTGGAATGGCGACAAACTTTTGACACTTAAAAATCTCCACAGGTTACCAGTTAGAGAAGATCTAGAATTATTGCTCTCGCTCTAACGATCGCGGTGATACCTCACATGTGTGGTTTGAACACCGTTAACATATGTGGGCTCGACTTGCGTATGGCTCGCTTCTGCGTACGAGCTCGGAGTGACGGGGTACTTTAATTTTTTTTTCTTATTTATTTTTACTTTTGTTTTTTTAAGGCATATCGTAAAAAAATAAAAAATAACTGTTTTGGATCACTTTTATTACAAGGAATGTAAAAATTCCTTGTAAGGCTACTTTCACACTGGGGAGAGCAGGGCTTTACCATCGCTTTAGCTGCGCTTTTCAGCCGCTAGCGAGGCGTTTTTAACCCCCGGTAGTGGCCGAAGAAAGGGTTAAAAGCACCTGTTTCAATTGGCAGGGTGTTTTGGGAGCGGTGTGTATACACCGATCCTAAACTGCTTGAAAGATGCCGCTTGAAGGATTTTTTTTCCGTCCCGCAAGCACTTTGACTTTCACACTGGGGAGGCATGAGAGACGCTTCACAGGCGCTATTTTTAGCACTAAAATGCCTGAAAAGCGCCTCAGTGTGAAAGGGGTCTTATAGGGGGAAAAAAGCATGACAAGGCCTCTTATGTGAGATCTGGGGTCAGAAAGACCTCAAATCTCACATTTACACATTGAAAGCAATAAAAAAAAATGGCTGGGGGGGGGGGGGCGGAAGTGACGCTTGACGTCGCTCTGGTCCTCCAAGGGCATAGAGTCGAGTGGGGACATCTTGCCCTCACTTGACTTCCTGCCTATACATCCCAGGAATCGGATCATCTCCGCCGCTTCCAACGGCTCTGGAAAGCAGCGGAGAGTACCGAGACGTGGCGGGAGCACCTGCCTATAAAAGTGATCTTGTACGGCGGATCTGCCGCTGAGACCACATTCATGTGAAAGAAGATCGCCTGCCGTGGTGAAATATACCGCGGTTATGGCAGCTACAACGGTATTTAACGTCAAAGTATCGAGGTATATCCCTGGTGGGTGGTCAATAAGTGGTTAAAATCGGCGTGGCAGGGGGTGTGTCCTATGCCTACGTACTTTAGCTAATAGGTGTCCCTCTCAGAAAGTTGGGAGGTATGACATCATATTACATCCAGTCACAACAATTAAACCACCACCCGACCGTCATTTTTCTATCGGCTGTGGGATGTGGTTGAAATTGCGCGTCTATACTCCTTTAGGTGATATACGACCAACCAGTATCACACGTGCCCTTCTCTGATTTCATTATATTTTTCTCCTGGGACCGATGTGTCCCTGACTTCATGGTTAAGCCCAGCCAGCTGTCATTCCCTATCCAATTAGAATGTCTTTACCAGCTGAAGCAGTCTCAGAGGACACAGAAGTTAGCTGGGCTTAGCCATGAAAGCAGGGAAAGTGAAACTGAATCAGAGAGAGGCACTGGAGTGGATTTCCTGGCTACTCAAGGTAATAGAAGGCATCTTGTGATGTCTGGGCTTAGGCAGGACATTTTACTTTTAAAGGTTTAGAAATGGAATACAGATCCTCCTTACAGCAGACCTGCCCTCGCTGTGTTGTTTTCTGTGGCGTGCCACAAAGTCGCGCTGCCTGCAAGCACTGAACCTCAAAGCGTTTAATCCTTGGAACATTAACACTGCGATCTAAGCTGCCTTGTTATTTGTATGTAAACATTAACCTTTTAAATAGCAAACCATTATTACAATGTTACTACCACTTGCCACATTTATATGACAGCGTGCCTCTTGAAAGTGCTAAGAATGCAAAAGTCACATTTACAAGACTTTGCCCCGTCTCCATGCATCTTCATGAGGGCTGTTCTAAGGAAAAACAACACATTAAAGATGTGTCAGCCTATAAACAGAACAGAGCACACTTATGCCGCGTACACACGATCATTTTTCAGGTTGTAAAAAACAACGTTTTTTAAAAATGTAATTTAAAACGATCGTGTGTGGGCTTCAGAGCATTTTTTGGGTTCTGAAAAACGGGCCAATTTTTTTTCGAACATGCTCTATTTTTTTCACAACGTTTTAAACGTTGTCGTTTTTCGAGTTGTAAAAAATGATAGTGTGTGGGATTTAATGACGTGAAAAATCCGCGCATGCTTAGAAGTAAGTTATGAGACGGGAGCGCTCGTTCTGGTAAAACTACCGTTCATAATGGAGATGGCACATTCATCACGCTGTAACAGACAGAAAAGAGTGAATCGTCTTTTACTAACACAAAATCAGCTAAAGCAGCCCAAAGGGTGGTGTCACCCGAATGGAACTTCCCCTTTATAGTGGCGTCTCCAGCTTTCATATTTAGGGGGGGCACATGGGGGGACAGGGACAAAAGTAGGGCGGCCAACTATAAAAAGCAATTTACTAAGATCCCACAATGGCCCTTTCACATGTTCTTCTGTGAGCTCCCTTCCTACTATACTGGGGCCTCCCAGGGTGGCAGAAAACAAGAGATATATGTCACCAGCACACCAAGAAAATGTAAGGGTCCAAAGCAGTGGGAGAACCATCAGGGTTGCAAAGGTTGTCTTGTCACCGGGCCTTGGTGTTCTGCCACTGTGGGGTTCCCCAGCTGTCCTGTCCCTGCTATTGACAGCGCTGGTCTGGCATCTGTCTCCTTGGCAGCGGCGGCAGTCTATTAGGACCTAGTGCTGGTGACATGGATGCATGCAGGGGAAGGCTGGCACTATTGGTTATAGAGAGCCGAGCCCCCAGCTGGTCACCTAGCAGCAGTAATGCTGTATAACCTTCTCTGTTGACATGCTGACCGGGATGTGATCCAGGTGATGCTCCCAGTCAGATCTAATAAACACAGTGGCCCAGATTCAAGAAGCTATTGCGATGGTTGCGCGGCGCAATAGCTGTTTTGCTCCCGCGTAGCGAATGCCCCTGATTCAGGAACATCGCTACACGGACTGCAGCCTAGGATATGACAGACATAAGCCTCCTTATGCCTTCATATCTCAGGCTGCATTCTTGCGTTGGCCGCTAGGGGGCGCGGCCATTGTGATCGGCGTATAGTATGCAAATTGCATACTACCACCGATTCACAAAAGTTGCGCGGGCCCTGCGCACGCAAGGTATGGAGTTTCCGTACGGCGACTTTAGCGCAAGGTTGCTCCTGCTATAGCAGGGGCAGCCAATGCTAAAGTATAGCCGCCCTTCCCGCTCGTGAAATTTAAATTTCACGTCGTTTACGTAAGTGATTCGTGAATGGCGCTGGACGCCATTCACGTTCACTTAGAAGCAAATGACGTCCTTGCGACGTCATTTGCCGCAATGCACGTCGGGAAAGTTTCCCGACGGAGCATGCGCTGTTCGCTCGGCGCGGGAGCGCGCCTAATTTAAATGATTCCCGCCCCCGGCGGGATCATTTACATTAGGCGCCCTTACGCCGGGCTATTTAGCATATCGCCCGCGCAATTTACGGAGCTACTGCTCCGTGAATCGCGGGCATATCAAAATATTTGCGTGGGCGCAGAGCAAAAATCGTTGCCCTTTGCCCACGCAAATATTGCGCGGATCTAGCTGAATCTGGCCCAGTATTTATTAGCATCAAGAGTACAACCACATATATATATATTTTTATATATAGATATATATTAGGGCTGCGGAAATTAACGATTAATTGGTCGATTAATCGTTAATTTCTTTGGTCGATTAAAATTATTTTGATCGATTGACGATCCGCGGAGTGAGCTCCGCGGTCTCGCCCATAGGAAAGGCCGCGGCTTCGGCCTAGCTCCGGAGCCGCGGCGCGCTGACGTCATCATCACCTGCCCGCCTGCTTGTATCTTCTTCCCTTGCGCACGTGTGTCCATCAGCTACTCTGCAGATGGGTCTGTCTGCCTGATAGTCAGGTAAGAAAGGACAACCATCTGTGTGTGGTAACATTATGGGGCAGATGTATATATTCCTGGAGTATGGGGACAGATGTGTATATTAAAGCATGGGGGCAGATGCTGTAATGTACACATCTGCCCCCATGCTGTAATGTACACATCTGCCCCCATGCTGTAATGTACACATCTGCCCCCATGCTGTAATGTACACATCTGCCCCCATGCTGTAATGTAAACATCTGCCCCCATGCTGTAATGTACACATCTGCCCCCATGCTGTAATATACACATCTGCCCCCATAC